>NC_069502.1:275834985-275959822 GCF_027579735.1 Bombina bombina | reverse complement strand
CGTCATCCGTGTACTTTAGCTTTGGTATTGGTATCCCAGAAGTAATGATGACCCGTGGACTGACTACACTTAACAGGAGAAAACATAATTTATGCTTACCTGATAAATTCCTTTCTCCTGTAGTGTAGTCAGTCCACGGCCCGCCCTGTTTTTATGGCAGGTCTAAAATTTTAAATTATACTCCAGTCACCACTGCACCCTATAGTTTCTCCTTTCTCGTTTGGTTCTCGGTCGAATGACTGGGTGTGACGTAGAGGGGAGGAGCTATATAGCAGCTCTGCTTGGGTGATCCTCTTGCACTTCCTGTTGGGGAGGAGTTAATATCCCAGAAGTAATGATGACCCGTGGACTGACTACACTACAGGAGAAAGGAATTTATCAGGTAAGCATAAATTATGTTTTATACACTACAGTCACCACGGCACCCTATAGTTTCTCCTTTTTCTCCTAACCGTCGGTCGAATTACTGGGGGGCGGAGCCAGAGGGGGAGCTATATGGACAGCTCTTGCTGGGTGCTCTCTTTGCCATTTCCTGTAGGGGAAGAGAATATCCCACAAGTAAGGATGAAGCCGTGGACCGGACACACCGTTGGAGAAAGAAATTTATCAGGTAAACATAAATTCTGTTTTTTGGCTAAGAAGCATAATCCGCTTAGCCTATGAGACTGCTGGCCAGCAGCCTCCTGAAAGGATTACAGCTCATTCTACTAGAGCTGTGGCTTCCACATGGGCCTTTAAAAATGAGGCTTCTGTTGAACAGATTTGCAAGGCGGCGACTTGGTCTTCGCTTTATACTTTTTCAAAATTCTACAAATTTGATACTTTTGCTTCTTCGGAGGCTATTTTTGGGAGAAAGGTTTTACAGGCATTGGTACCTTCCGTTTAAGTACCTGCCTTGTCCCTCCCTTCATCCGTGTACTTTAGCTTTGGTATTGGTATCCCACAAGTAATGGATGATCCGTGGACTGGATACACCTTACAAGAGAAAACATAATTTATGCTTACCTGATAAATTTATTTCTCTTGTGGTGTATCCAGTCCACGGCCCACCCTGTCATTTTAAGGCAGGAATTTTTTAATTTTAAACTACAGTCACCACTGCACCCTATGGTTTCTCCTTTCTCTGCTTGTTTTCGGTCGAATGACTGGATATGGCAGTTAGGGGAGGAGCTATATAGCAGCTCTTCTGTGGGTGATCCTCTTGCAACTTCCTGTTGGGAAGGAGAATATCCCACAAGTAATGGATGATTCGTGGACTGGATACACCACAAGAGAAATAAATTTATCAGGTAAGCATAAATTATGTTTTTTAAGAAAATGTTCCCCATAACTGACCCCAGGCGGGACTCGTGGCAGACGGTCCCTAAGGTAGAGGGGGCTGTTTCTTCACTTGCTAAACGCACAACCATACCAATTAAAGACAGTTGTGCTTTTAAAGATCCTATGGATAAAAAGTTAGGTTTACTTAAGAAAATTTTTGTTCAAGGTTTTCTTCTTCAACCTATTGCCTGCATTATTCCTGTAACTACTGCAGCGACTTTCTGGTTTGAGGCGCTGGAGGAGTCGCTCCAAACGGAGACCTCATATGACGAAATTATGGATCGAATTAAGGCTCTAAAGCTGGCTACATTCTTTTATCACAGATGCCGCTTTGCAATTAGCTAAATTAGCGGCAAAAAATTCAGGTTTCGCCATTATGGAGCGCAGAGCGCTTTGGCTCAAGTCATGGTCGGCCGATGTGTCGTCAAAATCCAAATTATTAAATATCCCTTTCAAAGGAAAGACCCTTTTCGGGCCAGAATTGAAAGAGATTATTTCAGAAATCACCGGGGGAAAGGGCCATGCTGTCCATCAGGACAAGCCTTTTAAGGCTAAAAACAAAGCTAATTTTCGTTCCTTTCGTAATTTCAGTAGCGGTCCCGCTTCATCCTCTACAGCTGCAAAGCAAGAGGGTAACGCTTCACAGCCCAAGGCAACCTGGAAGCCTTACCAGGGCTGGAACAAGGATAAACAGGCCAAAAAGCCTGCAGCTGCTACCAAGACAGCATGAAGGGGTAGCCCCCGATCCGGGACCGTATTTAGTAGGGGGCAGACTTTCTCTCTTCGCTCAGGTCTGGGCAAGAGATGTTCACGAACCCTGGGCTTTAGAGATTGTTACCCAGGGATATCTTCTAGAATTCAAGGACTCCCCTCCAAGGGGAAGGTTCCACATTTCTTGTCTGTCTTCAGACCAGACAAAGAAAGAGGCGTTCTTACGCTGTGTAGAAGATCTACAAACGATGGGAGTGATATACCCAGTTCCAATTGCAGAACAAGGACTGGGTTTTTACTCAAACCTGTTTGTGGTTCCCAAAAAAAAGGAACTTTCAGACCAATCCTGGATCTAAAAATTCTAGACAGATTCCTCAGAGTCTCATCATTCAAGATGGAGACCATTCGGACAATCTTACCTATGATCCAGGAAGGTCAATATATGACTACCGTGGATCTAAAGGATGCGTACCTGCATATCCCTATCCACAAAGATCATCAGTTCCTCCGGTTCGCTTTTCTAGACAAGCAGTACCAGTTTGTGGCTCTTCCATTCGGTTTAGCCACTGCTCCCAGAATTTTCACAAAGGTGCTAGGGTCCCTTCTGGCGGTTCTAAGACCGCGGGGCATAGCAGTAGCGCCTTATTTGGACGACCTCTTAATTCAGGCGCCGTCTTTTCACAGAGCCATGGCTCACACAGAGATTGTATTGGCCTTTCTAAGGTCTCACGGGTGGAAGGTGAACATCAAAAAGAGTTCTCTGTCCCCACTCACAAGGATTCCCTTCCTAGGAACACTAATAGATTTGGTAGAAATGGAAATATTTCTGACGGAGGTCAGAAAGTTGAAACGTTTAACTACTTGCCGAGTTCTTCATTCCATTCCTCGGCCATCTGTAGCTCAGTGCATGGAGGCAATCGGATTAATGGTAGCGGCAATGGACATAGTCCCTTTCACTCGGATACATCTCAGACCACTGCAACTATGCATGCTCAATCAGTGGAATGGGGATTATGCAGATTTGTCTCCTCAAATACAGTTGGACCAGGAAACCAGAGTTTCTCTTCTCTGGTGGTTGTCTCAGTATCACCTGTCTCAGGGAATATGTTTCCGCAGACCAGAGTGGATCATTGTAACGACCGACGCCAGTCTGTTAGGCTGGGGTGCAGTCTGGAACTCCCTGAAAGCTCAAGGCTTATGGTCTCGGGAAGAATCTCTTCTCCTGATAAACATTCTGGAACTGAGGGCGATATTCAACGTGCTTCAGGCATGGCCTCAACTAGCTGCGGCCAAATTCATCAGATTTCAGTCGGACAACATCACGACTGTAGCTTACATCAATCATCAGGGGGGAACAAAGAGTTCCCTAACGATGAAGGAAGTAACCAAAATAATCAGTTGGGCGGAGGACCACTCCTGCCATCTCTCAGCAATTCACATCCCAGGAGTAGACAACTGGGAGGCGGATTTTCTGAGTCGTCAGACTTTTCAACCGGGGGAGTGGGAACTCCACCCGGAGGTATTTGCCCAGCTGACTCAGCTATGGGGCATTCCAGAGTTGGATCTGATGGCGGCCCGTCAGAACACCAAGCTTCCTCTCTACGGATCCAGGTCCCGGGACCCCAAGGCGGCATTGATAGATGCTCTAGCAGCGCCTTGGTCCTTCAATCTGGCTTATGTTTTCCCACTATTTCCTCTTCTCCCTCGTCTGATCGCCAGAATCAAGAAGGAGAAGGCGTCTGTGATTTTTTATAGCGCCTGCGTGGCCACGCAGGACTTGGTATGCAGACCTAGTGGACATGTCATCTGCCCCACCATGGACACTGACAATGAGGCAGGACCTTCTAATACAGGGTCCGTTCAAGCATCCAAATCTAGTTTCTCTACGTCTGACTGCTTGGAGATTGAACGCTTAATTCTATCAAAGCGTGGTTTCTCTGAGTCAGTTATAGATACTCTGATTCAGGCTAGAAAGCCTGTCACCAGGAAAATCTACCATAAGATATGGCGGAAATATCTTTGTTGGTGTGAATCCAAGGGTTACTCATGGAGTAAGATTAGGATTCCCAGGATATTGTCCTTTCTCCAAGAAGGAATGGAGAAAGTATTGTCGGCTAGTTCTTTAAAGGGACAGATATCTGCTCTGTCTATCCTTTTACACAAGCGTCTGGCAGAGGTACCAGACGTTCAAGAGTTTGCACAGGCTTTAGTCAGAATCAAGCCTGTCTATAAACCTGTGGCTCCGCCATGGAGTCTAAATCTAGTTCTTTCAGTTCTTCAAGGGGTTCCGTTTGAACCTTTACATTCCATAGATATTAAGTTGTTATCTTGGAAAGTTTTGTTTTTGGTTACTATCTCTTCTGCTCGAAGAGTCTCAGAATTATCTGCCTTACAGTGTGATTCACCTTACCTGGTGTTCCATGCAGATAAGGTAGTTTTGCGTACTAAACCTGGTTTTCTTCCTAAAGTGGTATATTAACCAGGAAATTGTTGTTCCTTCTCTGTGCCCCAATCCTTCTTCGAAGAAGGAACGTCTGTTGCACAATCTTGATGTAGTTCATGCTCTAAAGTTCTATTTGCAAGCAACTAAGGATTTCAGAAAACATCTTCCTTGTTTGTTATCTATTCTGGTAAGAGGAGAGGTTAGAAAGCGACTGCTACCTCTCTTTCCTTTTGGCTGAAAAGCATCATCCGTTTGGCCTATGAGACTGCTGGCCAGCAGCCTCCTGAAAGAATTACTGCTCATTCTACCAGAGCAGTGGCTTCCACATGGGCTTTCAAGAATGAGGCTTCTGTTGAACAGATTTGTAAGGCAGCGACTTGGTCTTCGCTGCATACTTTTGCCAAATTTTACAAATTCGATACTTTTGCTTCTTCGGAGGCTATTTTTGGGAGAAAGGTTTTGCAAGTAGTGGTGCCTTCCGTTTAGGGTACCTGTCTTGTTCCCTCCCTTCATCCGTGTCCTAAAGCTTTGGTATTGGTATCCCACAAGTAAATGATGAATCTGTGGACTGGATACACCTTGCAAGAGAAAACAGAATTTATGCTTACCTGATAAATTACTTTCTCTTGCGGTGTATCCAGTCCACGGCCCGTCCTGGCAATTAAGTCAGTTAAATTTTTTTTGTTTAAACTACAGTCACCACTGCACCCTATGGTTTCTCCTTTTTCTTCCTAACCTTTGGTCGAATGACTGGGGGGTAGAGCTAGAGGGGGAGCTATATGGACAGCTCTGCTGTGTGCTCTCTTTGCCACTTCCTGTAGGGAATGAGAATATCCCACAAGTAAAGGATGAATCCGTGGACTGGATACACCGTAAGAGAAAGTAATTTATCAGGTAAGCATAAATTCTGTTTTTTAAATGTGTATATATACAAATGTTTACGTTATTAAGTATCATGTTCTGATTGTCGAAATGTGGTTTAAATAGCCTGATAGAACTGATTGATATCATCTGAGTAAGTGCCGGACAGTGGTGCGAAACGCGTAAGTTGGTCAGCGTTTCTAACCCCCCCCACCCCCTTCCTGTGTACATGTATTTTTGAATAAAGTTATTTTATTGCAGTACAGAGTGTGGCATCTTTTGTGTTTCCCACCTCTTTTATATAGGTGGTTCCTATCAGAGTACAGTGCTTGTCAGAGGGAAGTGAAGGGAGTACTGCCCTATGCCACCATGCTTTCACCTCACTGGAAAGCTTTTCATGGCTTTGGTGATTGTGTTTTGCTCAAGCTTATTTTTGCAATATTTCATATGCAGATCTGGTTCTGATATCCAGTTTCTCTCCTTGGCTGCTTATTTTGCATTTAGACCTTCTATTTTAAGATCCTTCTTTCTACCTGGATTCTCATTCTCCAGGGTTGATAGCATGGAGCTAGAATCCGAAATCCTACTATTACGTTATTGAGTTTCGTATACAGTTTTGTAAGTGACTAGGAGAATTGTTAAAGTCTGTAAAGCCTTTATTTATTGGTTTGAATCAATATTTCTTTCCTATGGCATGGAGAGTCCACAATGTCATTCCAATTACTAGTGGGATATTCAACTCCTGGCCATCAGGAGGAGACAAAGAGCACCCCAGCAAAGCTGTTAAGTGTAACTTCCCTTACCCATAATCCCCAGTCATTCTTTTTGCCTTTGTCAATGGAGGATGTGCGAAGACGGTGTCTGAAGATATTTAATCCTTTCATGGGTACTTTACCCTGCAAGCAAGGATTAGGGGCTATGCTGTGTCCATGTCAATCTCTTTGTAAGAGTAATGGTGGCTATTAGCAGTCAGAAAGCGGCGAGGTTGTCTTTGCTTTATTTCTAACATTATTGCTACCCCTTCATAGAAAGCCAATTTTGTTTACTCTGTTATTTCTTTTTCTTCAGGTCCCTCATAGAGGGTAAAGTGTCTATCATACCTTAAGAAACTGTTCCTGCCCTGCAGCTGGATCCACAGGTAAGTGCATTTGCCTTCTAGGTACTGAAGGACAGCACTTTGGAGGTTAATTCCTCTGGTGGATCATCATCTGGGACATGTATATCCCCTTTAGGGGTTTTAAGTGGGGCAGTTTGGCAGGCACTGTAGTGTGTGAATCTTAAGGGGTTGATTTTTCCGTTTTCATAGAGAGACTGGCTTAAGGGTATCTTTTAAGGGTCACAGGGAGGGTTAGGACCTTTTATTTAGCTTCCCATGTTATCCGTTAAGCTTATGGATTTAATTACTGGGTTCAGTTGCATACTGTTCATGTATATTATTGACAGACAGAAATGCTCGCCATTTAGTGGCACATTTTCTCCTCCGCTTTTACTTACTCTGAGCGGAGTGAACGGCAGTGTGTGTGTGTGTTAGCGAGGGTGAAGATATCTCGCTTTTTTACCCTGCTTTAGTGTCTAACAGTCTGTACTATCGAAAACTTAGCGTTCCTAATTCCTCAGCATTTAGTTTTTGACAGAGGAATTAACTCCATGCGATCATTTTATATTGTCCGGTGTTGTATGACCCCTCAGCTTGCTGAGGTGTTATGGATATTTATGTATGTATTCTGTGTTAAATAAATATTTTTCTGCTTGGTTTCTTTCTCTTAAAGTGACATAATGGTTAATTTAAATTTTTTTAATTGGTATTGGGAACCTTCCAACTATGAACACAGACCAAGACTCTGTTTCTATGGATAAATGTTTATTATGTTTAGAGGCCCAAATTGTTTTACCTATGCAATTTTGTTCCTCATGCTTAGCTAAGACTCTAACATTCAAAGATAAATGAATCCCTTATGAGCCTATTGTCTCTCAGGATAATGCTGTTCAGGATATGCCTCAGCTTTCTCCTCAAATGTCCCAAGCCTTAGTAGTTTCACATACCATGCCCTGTGGTTCCTTTCAACCTCCTGGAGGTGTTTATTTGCCAGGAGATTTTGCTGCACAGGTAACTTCTGCAGAGTCTGCAGCTTTATCTGCTTTCCCTACTGTGGATAAGCGTAAGAGGAAATCTAAATATATTTCTGCTGGAAAGGTTTCTGACCCCTCTAAATCTATGTTGGTCAACCTTTCCCAAATGTTTGAGGAACAGGATACTTCAGTAACTTCCGAAGGTGAAATCTCAGACTCTGACATGATGGGGGAAATTTCTTCAGAATCTAATAAAGTTAATTTCAGATTTAAGCTTGAACATCTCCAGTTGCTACTGAAGGAGGTTCTAGCTACATTGGACGACTCTGAACCTTTGGTTGCTGTCAACCCTAAAAAGTCTACTAAACTTAAGTTTGTTTTTTCCTGTTCCAGACAAGATGTCTGAAATTATAGCTCAGTAATGGGATAGGCCAGGGGTTCATTTTTCCCATTCTCCTGTTTCTTTCATGTAATTAGCAAGAGTCCATGAGCTAGTGACGTATGGGACATACATTCCTACCAGGAGGGGCAAAGTTTCCCAAACCTTAAAATGCCTATAAATACACCCCTCACCACACCCACAATTCAGTTTTACAAACTTTGCCTCCTATGGAGGTGGTGAAGTAAGTTTGTGCTAGATTCTACGTTGATATGCGCTCCGCAGCAGGTTGGAGCCCGGTTTTCCTCTCAGCGTGCAGTGAATGTCAGAGGGATGTGAGGAGAGTATTGCCTATTTTGAATGCAGTGATCTCCTTCTACGGGGTCTATTTCATAGATTCTCTGTTATCGGTCGTAGAGATTCATCTCTTACCTCCCTTTTCAGATCGACGATATACTCTTATTTATATACCATTACCTCTGCTGATTTTCGTTTCAGTACTGGTTTGGCTTTCTACAAACATGTAGATGAGTGTCCTGGGGTAAGTAAGTCTTATTTTCTGTGACACTCTAAGCTATGGTTGGGCACTTTGTTTATAAAGTTCTAAATATATGTATTCAAACATTTATTTGCCTTGACTCAGGATGTTCAACATTCCTTATTTTCAGACAGTCAGTTTCATATTTGGGATAATGCACTTGAATCAATTATTTTTCTTACCTTAAAAATTTGACTTTTTTTCCCTGTGGGCTGTTAGGCTCGCGGGGGCTGAAAATGCTTCATTTTATTGCGTCATTCTTGGCGCGGACTTTTTTGGCGCAAAAAATCTTTTCTGTTTCCGGCGTCATACGTGTCGCCGGAAGTTGCGTCATATTTTGACGTTCTTTTGCGCCAAAGATGTCGGCGTTCCGGATGTGGCGTCATTTTTGGCGCCAAAAAGCATTTAGGCGCCAAATAATGTGGGCGTCTTATTTGGCGCTAAAAAATATGGGCGTCGCTTTTGTCTCCACATTATTTAAGTCTCATTTTTTCTTTGCTTCTGGTTGCTAGAAGCTTGTTCATTGGCATTTTTTCCCATTCCTGAAACTGTCATTTAAGGAATTTGCTCAATTTTGCTTTACATGTTGTTTTTTCTCTTACATATTGCAAGATGTCTCACGTTGCATCTGAGTCAGAAGATACTTCAGGAAAATCGCTGTCTGGTGCTGGAACTACCAAAGCTAAGTGTATCTGCTGTAAACTTTTGGTAGCTATTCCTCCAGCTGTTGTTTGTATTAATTGTCATGACAAACTTGTTAATGCAGATATTTCCTTTAGTAATGTACCATTACCTGTTGCAGTTCCATCAACATCTAATGTTCAGAATGTTCCTGATAACATAAGAGATTTTGTTTCTGAATCCATCAAGAAGGCTATGTCTGTTATTCCTCCTTCTAGTAAACATAAAAAATCTTTTAAAACTTCTCTTTATACAGATGAATTTTTAAATGAACATCATCATTCTGATTCTGATGACTCTTCTGGTTCAGAGGATTCTGTCTCAGAGATTGATGCTGATAAATCTTCATATTTATTTAAAATGGAATTTATTCGTTCTTTACTTAAAGAAGTACTAATTGCTTTAGAAATAGAGGATTCTGGTCCTCTTGATACTAATTCTAAACGTTTAGATAAGGTCTTTAAATCTCCTGTGGTTAGTCCAGAAGTTTTTCCTGTTCCTAGTGCTATTTCTGAAGTAATTTCCAGAGAATGGGATAAATTGGGTAATTCATTTACTCCTTCTAAACGTTTTAAGCAATTATATCCTGTGCCGTCTGACAGATTAGAATTTTGGGACAAAATCCCTAGAGTTGATGGGGCTATTTCTACCCTTGCTAAACGTACTACTATTCCTACGTCAGATGGTACTTCCTTTAAGGATCCTTTAGATAGGAAAATTGAATCCTTTCTAAGAAAAGCTTATCTGTGTTCAGGTAATCTTCTTAGACCTGCTATATCATTGGCTGATGTTGCTGCAGCTTCAACTTTTTGGTTGGAAACTTTAGCGCAACAAGTAACAGATCATGATTCTCATAATATTATTATTTTTCTTCAACATGCTAATAATTTTATCTGTGATGCCATTTTTGATATTATCAGAGTTGATGTCAGGTTTATGTCTCTAGCTATTTTAGCTAGAAGAGCTTTATGGCTTAAAACTTGGAATGCTGATATGGCTTCTAAATCAACTCTACTTTCCATTTCTTTCCAGGGTAACAAATGATTTGGTTCTCAGTTGGATTCTATTATCTCAACTGTTACTGGTGGGAAAGGAACTTTTTTACCACAGGATAAAAAATCTAAGTGTAAAAACAGGGCTAATAATCGTTTTCGTTCCTTTCGTTTCAACAAAGAACAAAAGCCTGATCCTTCATCCTCAGGATCAGTTTCAGTTTGAAACCATCTCCAGTCTGGAATAAATCCAAGCCTTCTAGAAAAGCAAAGCCAGCTTCTAAGTCCACATGAAGGTGCGGCCCTCATTCCAGCTCAGCTGGTAGGGGGCAGGTTACGTTTTTTCAAAGAAATTTGGATCAATTCTGTTCACAATCTTTGGATTCAGAACATTGTTTCAGAAGGGTACAGAATTGGTTTCAAGATGAGACCTCCTGCAAAGAGATTTTTTCTTTCCCGTGTCCCAGTAAATCCAGTGAAAGCTCAAGCATTTCTGAATTGTGTTTCAGATCTAGAGTTGGCTGGAGTAATTATGCCAGTTCCAGTTCTGGAACAGGGGATGGGGTTTTATTCAAATCTCTTCATTGTACCAAAGAAGGAGAATTCCTTCAGACCAGTTCTGGATCTAAAAATATTGAATCGTTATGTAAGGATACCAACGTTCAAAATGGTAACTGTAAGGACTATCTTGCCTTTTGTTCAGCAAGGGCATTATATGTCCACAATAGATTTACAGGATGCATATCTGCATATTCCGATTCATCCAGATCATTATCAGTTCCTGAGATTCTCTTTTCTGGACAAGCATTACCAGTTTGTGGCTCTGCCGTTTGGCCTAGCTACAGCTCCAAGAATTTTTACAAAGGTTCTCGATGCCCTTCTGTCTGTAATCAGAGAACAGGGTATTGTGGTATTTCCTTATTTGGACGATATCTTGGTACTTGCTCAGTCTTTACATTTAGCAGAATCTCATACGAATCGACTTGTGTTGTTTCTTCAAGATCATGGTTGGAGGATCAATTCACTAAAAAGTTCATTGATTCCTCAGACAAGGGTAACCTTTCTGGGTTTCCAGATAGATTCAGTGTCCATTACTCTGTCTTTGACAGACAAGAGACGTCTAAAATTGATTTCAGCTTGTCGAAACCTTCAGTCACAATCATTCCCTTCGGTAGCCTTATGCATGGAAATTCTAGGTCTTATGACTGCTGCATCGGACGCGATCCCCTTTGCTCGTTTTCACATGCGACCTCTTCAGCTCTGTATGCTGAATCAATGGTGCAGGGATTACACAAAGATATCTCAATTAATATCTTTAAAACCGATTGTATGACACTCTCTAACGTGGTGGACTTATCACCATCGTTTAATTCAGGGGGCTTCTTTTGTGCTTCCGACCTGGACTGTAATTTCAACAGATGCAAGTCTCACAGGTTGGGGAGCTGTGTGGGGATCTCTGACGGCACAAGGAGTTTGGGAATCTCAGGAGGTGAGATTACCGATCAATATTTTGGAACTCCGTGCAATTTTCAGAGCTCTTCAGTCTTGGCCTCTTCTGAAGAGAGAATCGTTCATTTGTTTTCAGACAGACAATGTCACAACTATGGCATGTATCAATCATCAAGGAGGGACTCACAGTCCTCTGGCTATGAAAGAAGTATCTCGAATTCTGGTTTGGGCGGAATCCAGCTCCTGTCTAATCTCTGCGGTTCATATCCCAGGTATAGACAATTGGGAAGCGGATTATCTCAGTCGCCAAACGTTGCATCCGGGCGAATGGTCTCTTCACCCAGAGGTATTTCTTCAGATTGTTCAAATGTGGGAGCTTCCAGAAATAGATCTGATGGCGTCTCATCTAAACAAGAAACTTCCCAGGTATCTGTCCAGATCCCGGGATCCTCAGGCGGAAGCAGTGGATGCATTATCACTTCCTTGGAAGTATCATCCTGCCTATATCTTTCCGCCTCTAGTTCTTCTTCCAAGAGTAATCTCCAAGATTCTGAAGGAATGCTCGTTTGTTCTGCTGATAGCTCCGGCATGGCCTCACAGGTTTTGGTATGCGGATCTTGTCCGGATGGCGTCTTGCCATCCGTGGACTCTTCCACTAAGACCAGACCTTCTGTCGCAAGGTCCTTTTTTCCATCAGGATCTCAAATCCTTAAATTTAAAGGTATGGAGATTGAACGCTTGATTCTTGGTCAAAGAGGTTTCTCTGACTCTGTGATTAATACTATGTTACAGGCTCGTAAATCTGTATCCAGAGAGATATATTATAGAGTCTGGAAGACTTATATTTCTTGGTGTCTTTCTCATCATTTTTCTTGGCATTCTTTTAGAATTCCGAGAATTTTACAGTTTCTTCAGGATGGTTTAGATAAAGGTTTATCCGCAAGTTCTTTGAAAGGACAAATCTCTGCTCTTTCTGTTCTTTTTCACAGAAAGATTGCTAATCTTCCTGATATTCATTGTTTTGTACAAGCTTTGGTTCGTATAAAACCTGTCATTAAGTCAATTTCTCCTCCTTGGAGTATGAATTTGGTTCTGGGGGCTCTTCCAGCTCCTCCGTTTGAACCTATGCATTCATTGGACATTAAATTACTTTCTTGGAAAGTTTTGTTCCTTTTGGCGATCTCTTCTGCCAGAAGAGTCTCTGAATTATCTGCTCTTTCTTGTGAGTCTCCTTTTCTGATTTTTCATCAGGATAAGGCGGTGTTGCGAACTTCTTTTGAATTTTTACCTAAAGTTGTGAATTCCAACAACATTAGTAGAGAAATTGTGGTTCCTTCATTATGTCCTAATCCTAAGAATTCTAAGGAGAAATCGTTGCATTCTTTGGATGTTGTTAGAGCTTTGAAATATTATGTTGAAGCTACTAAGTCTTTCCGAAAGACTTCTAGTCTATTTGTTATCTTTTCCGGTTTTAGAAAAGGCCAGAAAGCTTCTGCCATTTCTTTGGCATCTTGGTTGAAATCTTTAATTCATCATGCATATGTCGAGTCGGGTAAAACTCCGCCTCAAAGGATTACAGCTCATTCTACTAGGTCAGTTTCTACTTCCTGGGCGTTTAGGAATGAAGCTTCGGTTGATCAGATTTGCAAAGCAGCAACTTGGTCCTCTTTGCATACTTTAACTAAATTCTACCATTTTGATGTATTTTCTTCTTCTGAAGCAGTTTTTGGTAGAAAAGTACTTCAGGCAGCGGTTTCAGTTTGAATCTTCTGTTTGTTTTTCATTAAACTTTATTTTGGGTGTGGATTATTTTCAGCAGGAATTGGCTGTCTTTATTTTATCCCTCCCTCTCTAGTGACTCTTGCGTGGAAAGATCCACATCTTGGGTAGTCATTATCCCATACGTCACTAGCTCATGGACTCTTGCTAATTACATGAAAGAAAACATAATTTATGTAAGAACTTACCTGATAAATTCATTTCTTTCATATTAGCAAGAGTCCATGAGGCCCGCCCTTTTTTGTGGTGGTTATGATTTTTTTGTATAAATCACAATTATTCCAATTCCTTATTTTATATGCTTTTGCACTTTTTTTTTATCACCCCACTTCTTGGCTATTCGTTAAACTGAATTGTGGGTGTGGTGAGGGGTGTATTTGTAGGCATTTTGAGGTTTGGGAAACTTTGCCCCTCCTGGTAGGAATGTATATCCCATACGTCACTAGCTCATGGACTCTTGCTAATATGAAAGAAATGCATTTATCAGGTAAGTTCTTACATAAATTATGTTTTTTAAAAAGATGTTTCCTGTTGCTGACTCCATTCGAGACTCATGGCACACTTAGCCTATAGTAGAAGAAGCTATCACTACTCTAGCTAAAATAACTACCATTTCTATAGAGAATAGTTGCTCCTTTAAGGATCCCATTCATCAAGGATTACAGTGGCAACCTGCGGCAAGTGTTACTACGGTTGCGGGTTCATCATCTTATTGGTGCAATGCCCTGTTTTATCTGATATCAGAGGAGACTATGATTATGGAGATCCAGGATATGTTCAAGGCCCTTAAATTAGCTAATAACTTTATCTGCGATGCCAACATGCAGTTAGACTGGGAGCTATGATGTCTAATATAAAAGAAATATTATAGATAGGGGTGCGCTAGGACAAGAGATATCAGACACTTCCCTAGGAAGACAATATCCCCACTAAATTGTCTTGAAATGGTAAGGGAAGTCGCTTAAAGCCAAAGATATCAACACTAGGATCAAGTATCAAACATTTATTAAAACAAAAAAGGAATATTCCAGTTAATAAAAGGGACGTCTCCCTGTAGCAATATAATTTAAAAGTCTAAAACACAAGATAATTTCTAAAATAAAAGTGTGGCTAGTACTAGACTGACATATTAATTATTCTAAAAATGAATCCCAAAAAAATATATTTACACAAAGTGCTAACACAGATTAAATGTTGCAACTGAGGACTTCCGATTGCAGACAAATATGTAAAGAAACAATGTCTTTTGTTTGTTCGTTATTCGTTACAGTCTGTTCAAATGGAAAAGTTCACAACTTATATAGAGAGACAAATGTCAGATGAATACAATAGGTGTCGATATGCAAATGTAGAGAATGGCAACTGTACACCGTTAGTGTTAAGGGAAAGTTCCAAACATCAAAAACACCGCTTCCATATAACACTGAATGACAGAGAATATACCTCTATTTTCTTATAAGTTGAAGATTGTTTTTTCCTTACAAATATGTGGTACGTTACCCTTTCTTATTTTAATGAAGTTGGCTCACTCGTGCTCTGTATTTTCCTAGAGCGGGTAACTCTGTAGTGTTCTCGGCGTCTGACGTCACATGTAGTATTCCGGTGAAGGGGAAAGCCGATTAGTCCGCTGTTCTCAGCTGTTGCGGTAAATTTCCCCAAAAAAGGACCCTGCACTTAGTGTTTATGCACGCAGGAGGGGAGTCTGAAGTGGGTATACAATACCCCTTCCAACCGCAGCTCCCAGTATATTTGCTGTAAAGTAATCTTTATTGAATCATGAATATGATAAATATCCCGGGTTATATTATTCAAACAGTTAATGAGGATATAGGTTTAAAAACAATGTGTCACACTGTTCTCTGCATTTGCATATTGACACCTATTGTATTCATCTGACATTTGTCTCTCTATATAAGTTGTGAACTTTCTCCTTTGAACAGACTAACGAGTGACGAACAAACAGACATGGTTTCTTTACATATTTTTCTGCAATCGGAAGTCCTCAGTTGCAACATTTAATCTGTGTTAGCACCTTGTGTAAATATATTTTTTTGGGATTCATTTTTAAAATAGCTTAAGATGTCTAGCTTTACTGTCCTAGCTTGTAGAGCTCTGTGGTTAAAATCTTGGTTGGCTCTGAAATCATTTGAGATTACGGGTGGAAAGGGATCTTTCAAACCTCAGGACAAGAAGAATAGACCTAAGGGTAGACAGACTTTTTTTTTTTTTTTCCTTTTGCAATTTTAAAGGACAGAAGTCTTCACACTTGTCTTCCAAACCAGACCAATCCAGGTCTTCTTGGAAGTCCAGCCAGCCTTTGCATAAGGGAAAGCAAAACAAGAAGCTTTCTGCTGATTCTAAATCAGCATGAAGGGTCCACTCTGATCCGATTTTGGATCAAGTTGGGGGGCAGGCTTTCCTTTTTTCGACAGGCTTGGATACGCAATGTTCCAGATCCGTGGGCTGTGGACATAGTATCCCAGGGTTACAAAATAGGATTCAAGTCTTTCCTTCCAAGGGGCAGATTTCTCCTGTCAAGACTATCCTCAAACCAGGTAAAGAGGGAGGCTTTCTTAAATTGCGTAGAGGACCTATCCTCCCTGGGAGTTATTGTACCAGTCCCTCTAGAGGAACAAGGTCAAGGATTCTATTTAAATCTATTTGTGGTTCCCAAAAAGGAGGGAACTTTTCATCCCCTCCTAGACTTAAAGTGCCTCAACAGATTCCTCAGGGTTCCGTCCTACAAGATGGAAACTATTCGTTCCATTCTTCTATTGGTTCAGGAAGGTCAGTTCATGTTGACTATAGACCTGAAGGACGCGTATTTACATGTTCCCATTTACAGGGATCATCACCAGTTTCTAAGGTTTGCCTTTCTGGACAAGCATTTCCAGTTTGTTGCACTTCCGTTTGGTCTTGCATTGGCTCCCAGAATATTCACAAAGATTCTGGGGGCTCTATTGGCAGTGATCGGATCCCAGGGAATTTTTGTGGTGCCTTATCTAGACGACATCTTGGTTCAGGCATCTTTTCATCTAGCAAAATCTCATATAGAGATGTTGTATTTTCTACGTTCCCACGGGTGGAAAGGGAATCTGGACAAGAGTTCTCTAGTTCCAGCTATAAGAGTGTGTTTCCTAGGGACTAGCATAGATTTCCTATCCTTGAAGATTTTCCTGACAGACATAAAATACAAACTTCTTGCTTCTTGCCTTTCTCTCCAGTCTGCTATTCGTCCATCAGTGGCTCAATGCATGGAGGTGATTGGTCTGATGGTGACTTCCATGAACATCACTTTGCTTTACATGCTCAGCCAATGTAATGGAGACCATTCAGATTTATCGCAGAGGATAAATCTGGATCCCCTAATTAGACAATCTCTCATGGTGGATTTCACAGGAACATCTGTCTCTGGGCACTTGCTTCCTGAGACCTTCCTGGGTGATTGTGACTACGGATGCCTTGACAGCTTGGCCTCAATTATCTTTAGTCCGGTTTATCAGATTCCAGCCGGCCAACATCACCTCAGTGGCTTACATCAACCACCAGGGAGGAACTCTGAGTTCCTTGGCCATGAAGGAAGTGACTCACATTCTGCAGTGGGCGGAAGCTCACATTTGTCTCCTATTTGCCATCCACATTCTAGGAGTGGACAATTAGGAAGCAATTTTTTTTAGCAAATAGACTCCATCCCGGGGAGTGGGCTCTCCATCTGGAAGTGTTCTCCAGGATAACCCCCAGGTGGGGGGTTCCGGAGTTGGATCTGATGGCGTTGCGTCAAAACGCCAAGCTTCCCAAGTACGGTTCAAGGTCAAGAGCTCCTCAGGCCGCCCCCTGATAAATGCTCTGGCTGTTCCTTGGGATTTCAGGCTTGCATACCCTTTTCCTCTGTTTGCTCTCCTTCCTCGAGTCATTGCTCTTATCAAGCAGGAGACAGCATCTGTGATTCTAATAGCTCCTGCCTGACCTCGCAGGATCTGGTTTGCTGATCTGGTGAAGATGTCATCTCTTCCACCTTAAATTCAGCAAAAACAAATGAGGTGCACAGGCAGCCGGTGGTAAGTTCAAGTTTCTTTATTGCAATTAAAAATCTTTGTCCCAACAGGGATATAGGATTCTCAAGCTGTGCAGTAGATGGAGATAGCTTCACTTCAGTGACTATCTGCTGACATGTTTCGGCAATTAAGCCGTAATCGTAGCTGCAGTCTCAGGTGAGCACCAGTCCTATATACTGGTTCCTGTTACCTGATTGGTTAAAAATGATTAAAACCATACCTGAAGTGAAGCTAGATCCAGCTCTTCTCAAGTTAAATACAACAGGATAACATTTGTCCCATTTCAAAAATATGATAGATACAATCATTTGTGAATTCTAAATTTAAACAATCAACCATATGTATATGAAATAAGCTAAACACTTATTGGAAAATGAATCCTAGTATTTGTAATATAATCAAAGGTCACATCAATACTTGTTAATACATCTGTTAACTGGAAGGGGATAGATAATTTTCCAAATACCTCCTAATTTATTCAATGAATGTATATAAATACTTTATAAAAAAATACAAATGAAACCAACAAAAGTGAAAATTTGACTTAATGCTAAGGAGCATACAGCTTACAAGCATACCCATATAAATCTTTATTGTGTATATATATATATATATACAAATAATGTTTTAATGTATAGATTTTTCTCTCTCTCTAATCTATGCTAAATGGGTATGTAAGGATATAGTGTTGTAATTACATATTTCAGAGTTAAGATGTGGAAACACAGACCCAGGACCAGGAATTTTATTCCCAGAAATTGATCAGGTCAAATTCTGAATTTAACCCTTCTGGAACTCTGGTCCTGAGTCTGTGTATCCAAAATACTTCTCTTTTTTCCAGCAACCTCTCTCTGTCACCACCTCTTTTATTCGTTTTGACCTGTTCTATAATGGTCCATCTAAATGACTTGATACTTGTTTGATGACAGGTTTTAAAGTGCTGGACCAGAGGTGTAGTAGTAAGTTTACCATTTTAAATATTTGAGATATGTTCCCTAATCCTTTCTCTAGTCTCTCTAGTTGTAAGTCCTGTATACTGTATATTGCATTCTATGCAGGTAAGTAAATAGATTGCGAACCTTGTTCTGCAATTCAAACAAGAGAAATGTCGAAAGTTCTCTCCAGTTACACAGCTTCTGAAGCCTTCTCCCTGTTGTAAAAATTCACAGGCAGTACACTGAGAGAAATTGCATTTATAGGTGCCTTTAAATGTCATCCAGGATGAGCCTACCTCATCCCTAACTCTAAGCTGTGTAGGAGCAAGTATATTACTAAGGCTTACACCACGTCTGAAGGCATATCTACACCCTTTTGAAACAGTATCTACCAAGCCATCATCTGCTTTAAGAATATTGAAGTGTTTCCTAACAATATTGCAGATCTGGTGGAATTGGTTACTGTATTGGGTAATAAAAGATACCCCCTCGAATTCATTTGTTCTATCTTTGATTTTATTTTCAAGATAGATATTTCTTGGGTTTGCCCCAATGTTCAATCTATGATGACTGACAAGGTCTCTTTTATAGCCTCTTTCGCAAAACCTCTCCTCCAGCTCTAAAGATTGTATTTCATATTCCTTATCCGTTGTGCAATTCCTCCGGAGTCTAATAAATTGTCCTTTAAGGACCGACTTAAAGACTCTTTTTGGATGGTTGCTTCTGGCATGGAGGAGGGTATTGCCAGTGATGGGTTTCCTGTATACTCTACTACTAACATGACTGTTATTCATGCCTGTCAGAGTGACATCCAAATAATTAATACTTGTTTTGTTAAATTCAGATGTGAATTTTATGCCAACACTGTTTTCATTAAGTAGAGATACAAAGCTCAAAGCTTCCTCTTCTGTACCATACCAGATCATTAGCAGGTCGTCAATATACCTCCTATAATACATGATCTTATGTTTCCAAAGTTCATCACATCCAAAGATGTGGGACAGCTCCCACCAACCCATAAAAAGGTTGGCGTATG
Source organism: Bombina bombina (assembly GCF_027579735.1). Classification (NCBI taxonomy): domain Eukaryota; kingdom Metazoa; phylum Chordata; class Amphibia; order Anura; family Bombinatoridae; genus Bombina; species Bombina bombina. The sequence continues at coordinate 275,940,573 of NC_069502.1, read as the reverse complement.
AAGGGGCAAACTTTGCCCCCATAGCTGTCCCACATCTCTGGAGGTAATGAACTCCCTCGAAAACAAAGGCATTGTGTGTAAGTAAAAATTCTGTCACTCTGAGGATAAAGCCACAGAACCTGTGGCTATAGTTAGTAAATCTTGACAGGCAAAAATGTAAAGCTTCTAGGCCCTTGCTGTGTGGAATGGAGGAGTACAGTGCCACAACATCAATTGTGAGCCAACTGTATCCCTCCCTCCAAACTACATTGTCCATCTCATTTAGTAGTTGTTTGGTGTCTCTCAGATAACTATTAAGACCCCTAACCAGTGGCTGCAAAATTTCATCCAGCCACTGAGAAAGGGGTTCGAACAGAGAGCCAATACCACTGATGATGGGCCTGCCTTTCACGTCCACAAGAGACTTGTGGACTTTGGGCAAAAAATTGAAGATGGGAGTTATAGGGCAATCTACCACCAAAAAATCAAATGTGGGTTGATCTATGTACCCTTCTTCCTTCCCATCATCCAATAACTGTAACAAATCACGTTTGAAACGGTGTACAGGATTGAAGTCTAATACTTGGTATTGTGAGGGGTCAGTGAGTTGTCTTAATGCTTCTTGGATAAAAAAACTCTTATCCATAACTACTACTGACCCCCCCTTATCAGCTGACCTGATCACCAAGTTATGATTCTCCTTAAGACTATTCAGGGTAGAAAACTCCTCCTTACTGAGGTTGGAGTAATTACTCCCATGAATGGTGTAAGCCAATTTATTTAAATCAGATTCAACCCTGCTCTGAAATTTTTCCAAAATTGTGCCTCTGGTGTGTATGGGATATTTGGAGGTAGGGCGAAAAGAAGGACCTTTATCAAATGTGTTATCAGATGTATCTAATTCCAATAGTCCCTCTGTTCGCAACACCTCCAAATTCTCTAAATCCCAGGCCTCCCCAAAGGAAAGAGGGGGATCCTTGTGAGCTGAAATGTAATCAGTAGTTTCCCTGTCTAATAAAGGTTCATTGGGTGTTGTGCTGTAATGTTTTTTTAGAGTCAAATTCCTTATCAACCTGTTAACGTCCACCAACGTTTGAAAAAGGTTAAAATTATTGGTAGGTACAAAGTTGAGACCAAAGCTCAAAACTTTGTGTTCCAATTCATTGAGTGGACGTGAAGACAAATTGACAATAGAATTTACTTGTACTTGGTCTGTGACCTGCCTCTTCTAGGGGGTAATGGGGTCCCTTTGAGAATTCCCTTTTCTCCCTTTTCTCCTCCCCCCCCTTCGAATCTTTTTGGTGCCTTTGAAAAAACCTGCACAATTTCAGCCTGCTCAGTGTTGCCTGAAGCTAGAGTTTCAATTTCTCTTTCTTGTTCTAATGAATATTTAGTACCTACATTAGATAAAGGGGTAATAAGAGACATATTACCAGATTTATGTGTAGTACTACTAGCTTCTGTCTCCTCCCTTTCCTCACCTGAGGATGAATAATCCCCTGAGGATTCTGCTTCACTTTCATTGAATGTGACCTTCTTAGATTTAGGATTCTTATTACCATTCTTATTTCTCCAACATAGGTGTGTCCGGTCCACGGCGTCATCCTTACTTGTGGGATATTCTCTTCCCCAACAGGAAATGGCAAAGAGCCCAGCAAAGCTGGTCACATGATCCCTCCTAGGCTCCGCCTACCCCAGTCATTCTCTTTGCCGTTGTACAGGCAACATCTCCACGGAGATGGCTTAGAGTTTTTTAGTGTTTAACTGTAGTTTTTATTATTCAATCAAGAGTTTGTTATTTTAAAATAGTGCTGGTATGTACTATTTACTCAGAAACAGAAAAGAGATGAAGATTTCTGTTTGTATGAGGAAAATGATTTTAGCACCGTAACTAAAATCCATGGCTGTTCCACACAGGACTGTTGAGAGCAATTAACTTCAGTTGGGGGAACAGTGTGCAGTCTCTTGCTGCTTGAGGTATGACACATTCTAACAAGACGATGTAATGCTGGAAGCTGTCATTTTTCCCTATGGGATCCGGTAAGCCATGTTTATTACGATGGTAAATAAGGGCTTCACAAGGGCTTATTAAGATTGTAGACTTTTCTGGGCTAAATCGATTCAGTTTTAAAACATATTTAGCTTTGAGGAATCATTTTATCTGGGTTTATTGATATTATAATATCGGCAGGCACTGTATTAGACACCTTATTTCTCTGGGGCTTTCCCAAAGCATAAGCAGAGTCTCATTTTCGCGCCGGTGTGGCGCACTTGTTTTTGAGAGGCATGGCATGCAGTCGCATGTGAGAGGAGCTCTGATACTTAGAAAAGACTTTCTGAAGGCGTCATTTGGTATCGTATTCCCCTTTGGGCTTGGTTGGGTCTCAGCAAAGCAGATACCAGGGACTGTAAAGGGGTTAAAGTGTTAAAACGGCTCCGGTTCCGTTATTTTAAGGGTTAAAGCTTCCAAATTTGGTGTGCAATACTTTTAAGGCTTTAAGACACTGTGGTGAAAATTTGGTGAATTTTGTACAATTCCTTCATGTTTTTTCGCAATTGCAGTAATAAAGTGTGTTCAGTTTAAAATTTAAAGTGACAGTAACGGTTTTATTTTAAAACGTTTTTTGTACTTTATTATCAAGTTTATGCCTGTTTAACATGTCTGAACTACCAGATAGACTGTGTTCTGAATGTGGGGAAGCCAGAATTCCTGTTCATTTAAATAAATGTGATTTATGTGATAATGACAATGATGCCCAAGATGATTCCTCAAGTGAGGGGAGTAAGCATGGTACTGCATCATTCCCTCCTTCGTCTACACGAGTCTTGCCCACTCAGGAGGCCCCTAGTACATCTAGCGCGCCAATACTGCTTACTATGCAACAATTAACGGCTGTAATGGATAATTCTGTCAAAAACATTTTAGCCAAAATGAACCCTTGTCAGCGTAAGCGTGGCTGCTCTGTTTTAGTTACTGAAGAGCATGACGACGCTGATATTAATATCTCTGAAGGGCCCCTAACCCAATCTGAGGGGGCCAGGGAGGTTTTGTCTGAGGGAGAAATTACTGATTCAGGGAACATTTCTCAACAGGCTGAACCTGATGTAATTGCATTTAAATTTAAGTTGGAACATCTCCGCATTCTGCTTAAGGAGGTATTATCCACTCTGGATGATTGTGAAAAATTGGTCATCCCAGAGAAACTATGTAAAATGGACAAGTTCCTAGAGGTGCCGGAGCTCCCAGAAGCTTTTCCTATACCCAAGCGGGTGGCGGACATTGTTAATAAAGAATGGGAAAGGCCCGGTATTCCTTTCGTCCCTCCCCCCATATTTAAAAAATTGTTTCCTATGGTCGACCCCAGAAAGGACTTATGGCAGACAGTCCCCAAGGTCGAGGGAGCGGTTTCTACTTTAAACAAACGCACCACTATACCCATAGAGGATAGTTGTGCTTTCAAAGATCCTATGGATAAAAAATTAGAAGGTTTGCTTAAAAAGATGTTTGTTCAGCAGGGTTACCTTCTACAACCAATTTCATGCATTGTCCCTGTCACTACAGCCGCATGTTTCTGGTTTGATGAACTGATAAAGGCGCTCGATAGTGATTCTCCTCCTTATGAGGAGATTATGGACAGAATCAATGCTCTCAAATTGGCTAATTCTTTCACCCTAGACGCCACTTTGCAATTGGCTAGGTTAGCGGCTAAGAATTCTGGGTTTGCTATTGTGGCGCGCAGAGCGCTTTGGTTGAAATCTTGGTCGGCTGACGCATCTTCCAAGAACAAGCTACTAAACATTCCTTTCAAGGGGAAAACGCTGTTTGGCCCTGACTTGAAAGAGATTATCTCGGATATCACTGGGGGTAAGGGCCACGCCCTTCCTCAGGATCGGCCTTTCAAGGCGAAAAATAGACCCAATTTTCGTCCCTTTCGTAAAAACGGACCAGCCCAAAGTGCTACGTCCTCTAAGCAAGAGGGTAATACTTCTCAAGCCAAGCCAGCTTGGAGACCAATGCAAGGCTGGAACAAGGGAAAGCAGGCCAAGAAGCCTGCCACTGCTACCAAGACAGCATGAAATATTGGCCCCCGATCCGGGACCGGATCTGGTGGGGGGCAGACTCTCTCTCTTCGCTCAGGCTTGGGCAAGAGATGTTCTGGATCCTTGGGCGCTAGAAATAGTCTCCCAGGGTTATCTTCTGGAATTCAAGGGACTTCCCCCAAGGGGGAGGTTCCACAGGTCTCAGTTGTCTTCAGACCACATAAAAAGACAGGCGTTCTTACATTGTGTAGAAGACCTGTTAAAAATGGGAGTGATTCATCCTGTTCCACTAAGAGAACAAGGGATGGGGTTCTACTCCAATCTGTTCATAGTTCCCAAAAAAGAGGGAACGTTCAGACCAATCTTAGATCTCAAGATCTTAAACAAGTTTCTCAAGGTTCCATCTTTCAAGATGGAAACCATTCGAACTATTCTTCCTTCCATCCAGGAGGGTCAATTCATGACCACGGTGGATTTAAAGGATGCGTATCTACATATTCCTATCCACAAGGAACATCATCGGTTCCTAAGGTTTGCATTCCTGGACAAACATTACCAGTTCGTGGCGCTTCCTTTCGGATTAGCCACTGCTCCAAGGATTTTCACAAAGGTACTAGGCTCCCTTCTAGCGGTGCTAAGACCAAGGGGCATTGCAGTAGTACCTTACCTGGACGACATTCTGATTCAAGCGTCGTCCCTTCCTCAAGCAAAGGCTCACACGGACATTGTCCTGGCCTTTCTCAGATCTCACGGCTGGAAAGTGAACGTGGAAAAGAGTTCTCTATCCCCGTCAACAAGGGTTCCCTTCTTGGGAACAATTATAGACTCTTTAGAAATGAGGATCTTTCTAACAGAGGCCAGAAAAACAAAACTTCTAGACTCTTGTCGGATACTTCATTCCGTTCCTCTTCCTTCCATAGCTCAGTGCATGGAAGTGATCGGGTTGATGGTAGCGGCGATGGACATAGTTCCTTTTGCGCGCATTCATCTAAGACCATTACAACTGTGCATGCTCAGTCAGTGGAATGGGGACTATACAGACTTGTCTCCGAAGATACAAGTAAATCAGAGGACCAGAGACTCACTCCGTTGGTGGCTGTCCCTGGACAATCTGTCTCAAGGGATGACGTTCCGCAGACCAGAGTGGGTCATTGTCACGACCGACGCCAGTCTGATGGGCTGGGGCGCGGTCTGGGGATCCCTGAAAGCTCAGGGTCTTTGGTCTCGGGAAGAATCTCTTCTACCGATAAATATTCTGGAACTGAGAGCGATATTCAATGCTCTCAAGGCCTGGCCTCGGCTAGCGAGGACCAAGTTCATACGGTTTCAATCAGACAACATGACAACTGTTGCGTACATCAACCATCAGGGGGGAACAAGGAGTTCCCTAGCGATGGAAGAAGTGACCAAAATCATTCTATGGGCGGAGTCTCACTCCTGCCACCTGTCTGCTATCCACATCCCAGGAGTGGAAAATTGGGAAGCGGATTTTCTGAGTCGTCAGACATTGCATCCGGGGGAGTGGGAACTCCATCCGGAAATCTTTGCCCAAGTCACTCACCTGTGGGGCATTCCAGACATGGATCTGATGGCCTCTCGTCAGAACTTCAAAGTTCCTTGCTACGGGGCCAGATCCAGGGATCCCAAGGCGGCTCTAGTGGATGCACTAGTAGCACCTTGGACCTTCAAACTAGCTTATGTGTTCCCGCCATTTCCTCTCATCCCCAGGCTGGTAGCCAGGATCAATCAGGAGAGGGCGTCGGTGATCTTGATAGCTCCTGCGTGGCCACGCAGGACTTGGTATGCAGATCTGGTGAATATGTCATCGGCTCCACCTTGGAAGCTACCTTTGAGACGAGACCTTCTTGTTCAGGGTCCGTTCGAACATCCGAATCTGGTTTCACTCCAGCTGACTGCTTGGAGATTGAACGCTTGATTTTATCGAAGCGAGGATTCTCAGATTCTGTTATCGATACTCTTGTTCAGGCCAGAAAGCCTGTAACTAGAAAGATTTACCACAAAATTTGGAAAAAATATATCTGTTGGTGTGAATCTAAAGGATTCCCTTGGGACAAGGTTAAGATTCCTAGGATTCTATCCTTCCTTCAAGAAGGATTGGAAAAAGGATTATCTGCTAGTTCCCTGAAGGGACAGATTTCTGCCTTGTCGGTATTACTTCACAAAAAGCTGGCAGCTGTGCCAGATGTTCAAGCCTTTGTTCAGGCTCTGGTTAGAATCAAGCCTGTTTACAAACCTTTGACTCCTCCTTGGAGTCTCAATTTAGTTCTTTCAGTTCTTCAGGGGGTTCCGTTTGAACCCTTACATTCCGTTGATATTAAGTTATTATCTTGGAAAGTTTTGTTTTTAGTTGCGATTTCTTCTGCTAGAAGAGTCTCAGAATTATCTGCTCTGCAGTGTTCTCCTCCTTATCTGGTGTTCCATGCAGATAAGGTGGTTTTACGTACTAAACCTGGTTTTCTTCCAAAAGTTGTTTCTAACAAAAACATTAACCAGGAGATTATCGTACCTTCTCTGTGTCCAAAACCAGTTTCAAAGAAGGAACGTTTGTTGCACAATTTGGATGTTGTTCGCGCTCTAAAATTCTATTTAGATGCTACAAAGGATTTTAGACAAACATCTTCCTTGTTTGTTGTTTATTCAGGTAAAAGGAGAGGTCAAAAAGCAACTTCTACCTCTCTCTCTTTTTGGATTAAAAGCATCATCAGATTGGCTTACGAGACTGCCGGACGGCAGCCTCCCGAAAGAATCACAGCTCATTCCACTAGGGCTGTGGCTTCCACATGGGCCTTCAAGAACGAGGCTTCTGTTGATCAGATATGTAGGGCAGCGACTTGGTCTTCACTGCACACTTTTACCAAATTTTACAAGTTTGATACTTTTGCTTCTTCTGAGGCTATTTTTGGGAGAAAGGTTTTGCAAGCCGTGGTGCCTTCCATTTAGGTGACCTGATTTGCTCCCTCCCTTCATCCGTGTCCTAAAGCTTTGGTATTGGTTCCCACAAGTAAGGATGACGCCGTGGACCGGACACACCTATGTTGGAGAAAACAGAATTTATGTTTACCTGATAAATTTCTTTCTCCAACGGTGTGTCCGGTCCACGGCCCGCCCTGGTTTTTTAATCAGGTCTGATAATTTATTTTCTTTAACTACAGTCACCACGGTACCATATGGTTTCTCCTATGCAAATATTCCTCCTTAACGTCGGTCGAATGACTGGGGTAGGCGGAGCCTAGGAGGGATCATGTGACCAGCTTTGCTGGGCTCTTTGCCATTTCCTGTTGGGGAAGAGAATATCCCACAAGTAAGGATGACGCCGTGGACCGGACACACCGTTGGAGAAAGAAATTTATCAGGTAAACATAAATTCTGTTTTTTATTTTTATTTCTGTTTTTATTTTTGTTTCCTTTGGGATATTTTATCTGGTCATGTTCCCTTCTATAATTGGTTCTTTGCTTTCTATTCCAAATATATATTTTATTGGACTCGTAATCCCCTAGATTTTTGTCTCTGCCATAGTGATTTGGAAGATTTTATCAAATTTACCAAACATATTATCATTGCTACGTGTGTTTAGTTCTATTTGTAGACAATTGATTTAATCAGAAATAGTATTTAGCTGCTTCAATTTGAATTCTACTAACATTCCCATCAACCTAAAGGAACAATCTGACAGGACGCTATTCCAAACCCTTATAAAGTCCAAGTCTTCCACAGCAAACGTGGGAAATTTATTTATTCTCAATCCTCTCGGTATCATCCCACTCTTTATATACTTTTGGAGTGTCCAAATGTCCCATTTCAATCTTAACTCTTTTTCTAATAGGGACTCCATTGTATCAAAAAGTCTGCTGAGATTATAAGTAGAGAAATCAGAAGAAAACACAGATTCCAATTCCAAAATATCCTCCTTTCTCTCATCCGTTGATTGTAATGAATAAAACTTCACAATAAGTGTATCACTACCAGCCTGATCCATTTTGCAATTATGTAAATAAAGTTAGTTTGAGTTTCTGCAATGTAAACCTGTTTAAAGAGTGCACAGACACTATCACTTGAAACAAAAAGTGAGATGAGCAAACAAAAGAGTCAATATGTGTCGGCACTTAGAATAACAGGTTACCGTGGCAATAAACAAATGCCCCCTCATGTATATTAGAGAGCTAGTGAGTATTGATCAAATTGCCTTAATGCCCAGTACGGACGTATATTCAGCCTCTCACCTCTCCTGGTATAGTATCGTCCAATTTCGCCACCTCTGTTGAAGAGAACAGGAAGATCCACGATGACCCTCTGTGCGCAAACCAGGTGCACACACTGACTGTCCGGCACTTGTCGCCTTCTCTGACCGCTCAGGTTACCTCTACGTGGTCCCTCTCTGATGGCGTGTGACGTCACTATGCTCACTTCCGGTCTATCGGAACCTCTTTCCCCGGTGCAAGGCTATGCAGATGACGGCAATTCCCAGGGCCTGAATTGGTGAGCTGTACTCGGCATGCAGAAAATCCACACTGACACTGGTGCAACCCTCGGCTCCACAACGCAAATTCAGCAAAAACAAATGAGGTGCACAGGCAGCCGGTGGTAAGTTCAAGTTTCTTTATTGCAATTAAAAATCTTTGTCCCAACAGGGATATAGGATTCTCAAGCTGTGCAGTAGATGGAGATAGCTTCACTTCAGTGACTATCTGCTGAGTCATTGCTCTTATCAAGCAGGAGACAGCATCTGTGATTCTAATAGCTCCTGCCTGACCTCGCAGGATCTGGTTTGCTGATCTGGTGAAGATGTCATCTCTTCCACCTTGTAGGTTACCTCTGAGGAAGGACCTTCTAATTCAGGGTCCATTCCTCCATCCAAATCTAGATTCTCTGAAGCTGACTGCTTGGAGATGGAACGCCTAGTCCTGCCTAGACGTGGTTTTTCGGAAGCGGTCTTTGAAACTATGCATCAGGGATGTAAGGTATGGTGTAAATACCTTTTTGGTGCGAAGCTAAGGGTTTCTGGAGTCGGGTGAGGATTCCCCGAATTTTATCTTTTCTTCAGGATGGCCTGGAGAAAGGTTTTTCAGTCAGTACTCGGAAAGATCAGATTTCTGCAGTGTCTAATCTCTTGCACAAACGTCTGGCAGATTTTCCAGATGTTCAAGCTTTTGTTCAAGCCCTGGTCAGAATCAGGGCTGTGTTTAAACCTGTTGCTCCTCCTTGGAGCCTTAACCTATTTCTTAAAGTTTTGCAGAAGGCTCCGTTTGAGCCTATGCATGTTGTTATAAAATTATCTTGGAAGGCTTTTTTTCTTCTTGCTATTTTTTCTTCTCGCAAAGTTTGAGCTTTCAGCTCTGTAGTGATATTCCCTGTACCTTTTATTTTTCATGCAGATAAGGCGGTCCTTCGTACTAAATTTGGGGTTTCTCCCTCAGGCAATGTCAGATCAAAACAAGTTCTTTCTAGCAAAACATTAATCAGGAAATTTTGTTCCTCCTTTTTGTCCTAATCCTTCTCATAAGGAATGTCTTTTGCATAACCTGGATGTTGTGCGTGCTCTAAAATTTTACCTACTAGCTACTAAAGATTATTGGCATCTTCTGCCCTTTTTGTTTTCTCTGGAAAGTGTAAGGGTCAGAAGGCCACTTCTACTCTTTCTCTTGTTAAGAAGTATGATTCGTTTTGCTTATGAGACTGCTGGACCGCAGCCTCCTGAGAGAATTAAGTCTCATTCCACTAGGGCTGTCTCCTCATCTTGGGCTTTCAAAAATTAAGCTTTTTTGGTACAAATTGGCAAGGCGGCAACATGGTCCTCTTTGCATACTTTTTCCAAATTCTAAAAATTTGATACTTTTGCCTCGGCTGAGGCCATTTTTTGGGAGAAAGGTTCTTCAAGCGGTGGTGCCTTCTGTTTAGGTGCTCCTGCCTTGTTCTCCCTCCCTGTTAATTCTGTGTCCTCTAGCTTGGGTAGTGGTTCCCACTAGTAATTGGAATGATAATGTGGACTCTCCATGCCATAGGAGAGAAAACAAAATGTATGCTTACCTGCTAAATTTCTTTTTTAAAGGCTTTATAGAGTTCTTTGGGTTTGGGAGTCTTTGCCTCCTCCTAGTGTTAAGGGAGAGTAATTCCCAGTAGCAATGGATTGTGGACTCCCACCACAATGAAAGAAATTAATTTATCAAGTAAGCATAAATAATTTTCTTGGCTATAAGTTAGACTGATGTAAGTACCTGTGAGGTGAGAAGGGTTTTATAGAGCTCTTGGGGTTTGGAAATGTTTGCCGCCTCCTCCTAGTAGTAGGATTTAGTAATTCTTAGGAGTGATGGATCGTGGACTCTCATCACCATTAAAGAAATGACTTTAGCAGGTAAGTTTATATTATTTTTTCATAAACTAGAGCAGATTTCATGCTGTAACCATTTATAAATGTTGTGTAAATGTGTAAACATGCCAAAAAGGGGCAACTTAATTTTCCGTAAACTACAAGTATGAAAGTGCACTATATATTTATTAAAAAACAAACAAAAAAAAAAACGATCAATAAATGCCAAATTGAATAGTAATTGTGGCTATGCAGCTTTACATTTAATATTGTGCTGAAAAGGGCCAATTATTAAAAGGCAATACCTAAAATACTGTTCTACTTCTCTATTAGATCATTAATCCTTAATAATCTTTTAAATGCTCCTTACTCCTTCATGTTGTTTTTCTGCGACAGGTAGCCTTATGTAGCTTTCTGAGGATAGTTTAAATAATGTCCAAAAGGTAAAAGGTGCCATTGCTTTGCAAACAAAACAGGGCTCATTATGATAAGTCAGAGCTTGACAAATCCTTGGACCAGGTGCTACTGGCACCTTATATTTAGGTCATGGTGCCCTGACTCAGATCCCCTAAGATAACCATGGGTGGCCCCCTTCCCCCACGTAACCTGACCAGCAGCTGCTTTCCGCTACGTGCTGGTTGCTGATTTCAAAGTCCTAGAGTAGTGCCTCTCAAACTACTTCAACTTTTGTGTTCGCAGCCACTCTCTGTGACTTTTCCTGATGTTTTGCAGTACACAGTTATGGAACACCTGTGGTAAGATGCTAATCACTATTTCTCCAACATAGGTGTGTCCGGTCCACGGCGTCATCCTTACTTGTGGGATATTCTCTTCCCCAACAGGAAATGGCAAAGAGCCCAGCAAAGCTGGTCACATGATCCCTCCTAGGCTCCGCCTACCCCAGTCATTCTCTTTGCCGTTGCACAGGCAACATCTCCACGGAGATGGCTAAGATTTTTTTGGTGTTTAAATGTAGTTTTTATTCTTCAATCAAGTGTTTGTTATTTTAAAATAGTGCTGGTATGTACTATTTACTCTGAAACAGAAAAGAGAAGAAGATTTCTGTTTGTAAGAGGAAGATGATTTTAGCAAACGTTACTAAAATCGATTGCTGTTTCCACACAGGACTGTTGAGATGAAGTAACTTCAGTTGGGGGAAGCAGTTGGCAGACTTTTCTGCCTGAGTTATGACTGGCCACATTTCTAACAAGACTTTGTAATGCTGGAAGGCTGTCATTTTCCCTATGGGGACCGGTAAGCCATTTTCTTAGATTAAGTAAAAGAATAAAGGGCTTTATAAGGGCTTAAAAAACTGGTAGACATTTTTCTGGGCTAAAACGATTACTTTGCTAAGCATATTTGGCAGATTATAACTCTTTATAGTTATTATAATCTTGGGGATTGTTGTTAAAAAACGGCAGGCACTGTATGGACACCTTTTTCAGATGGGGGCCTTCTCTAGTCATAGGCAGAGCCTCATTTTCGCGCCACTAATGCGCAGTTGTTTCTTCTGTTATGTGTGATCAGTCCACGGGTCATCATTACTTCTGGGATATAACTCCTCCCCAACAGGAAATGCAAGAGGATTCACCCAGCAGAGCTGCATATAGCTCCTCCCCTCTACGTCAGTCCCAGTCATTCTCTTGCACCCAACGACTAGATAGGATGTGTGAGAGGACTATGGTGATTATACTTAGTTTTTATGACTTCAATCAAAAGTTTGTTATTTTAAAATAGCACCGGAGCGTGTTATTACTTCTCTGGCAGAGTTTGAGGAAGAATCTGACAGAGATTTTTTACTATGATTTTAACCGGAGTCGTTAAGATCATATTGCTGTTCTCGACCATCTGAGGGAGGTAAAGGCTTCAGATCAGGGGACAGCGGGCAGATGAATCTGCATTGAGGTATGTGGCAGTTTTTATTTTCTGAATGGAATTGATGAGAAAAGCCTGCCATACCGTTAAAATGACATGTATGTATACACTTCAGTATTCTGGGGATGGTATTTCACCGGAACTACTGTGTTAAAGGTCACTAATCCTTTTAATAACTATTCTCATGTTAAACGTTTTTGCTGGAATGTAGAATCGTTTACATTGCTGAGGTACTGTGTGAATAAATGTTTGGGCATTATTTTCCACTTGGCAGTTTTTTGCTTTAATTGTGACAGTTTCGTTTCTCTTCACTGCTGTGTGGGAGAGGGAGGGGCCGTTTTTGGCGCTCTTTGCTACGCATCAAAAAATTCCAGTCAGCTACTTTTATATTTCCTGCATGATCCGGTTCATCTCTGACAGATCTCAGGGGTCTTCAAACTTCTTTGAAGGGAGGTAAATTCTCTCAGCAGAGCTGTGAGAATTCTTATAGTGACTGTGTATAAAAAACGTTGTTTTGTTTTCTTATGTACAAATTTAATTAGTGTTGTTTTTTACTAATGGGAACAAACCTTTGCTAAAAGTTGTGTTGTTTTAAAATTTGATGCAATAACTGTTTTTCAGTTCATTATTTCAACTGTCATTTAATCGTTAGTACCTCTTTGAGGCACAGTGCCTTTTTTTGCTAAAAAAGATTATAACCAAGTTGTAGGTTTTTTTGCTAGTGTGTTAAACATGTCTGACTCAGAGGAAGATATCTGTGTCATTTGTTCCAATGCCAAGGTGGAGCCCAATAGAAATTTATGTACTAACTGTATTGATGCTACTTTAAATAAAAGTCAATCTGTACAATGTGAACAAATTTCACCAAACAGCGAGGGGAGAGTTATGCCGACTAACTCGCCTCACGCGACAGTACCTGCATCTCCCGCCCGGGAGGTGCGTGATATTTTGGCGCCTAGTACATCTGGGCGGCCATTACAGATAACATTACAAGATATGGCTACTGTTATGACTGAAGTTTTGTCTAAATTACCTGAACTAAGAGGCAAGCGTGATCACTCTGGGGTGAGAACAGAGTGCGCTGACAATGCTAGGGCCATGTCTGATACTGCGTCACAGCTCGCAGAGCATGAGGACGGAGAGCTTCATTCTGTGGGTGACGGTTCTGATCCAAACAGATTGGACTCAGATATTTCAAATTTTAAATTTAAATTGGAGAACCTCCGTGTACTACTAGGGGAGGTCTTAGCAGCTCTCAACGATTGTAACACTGTTGCAATACCAGAGAAACTGTGTAGGTTGGATAAATACTTTGCGGTACCGGCGAGTACTGACGTTTTTCCTATACCTAAGAGACTAACTGAAATTGTTACTAAGGAGTGGGATAGACCCGGTGTGCCGTTCTCACCCCCTCCAATATTTAGAAAGATGTTTCCAATAGACGCCACCACTCGGGACTTATGGCAAACGGTCCCCAAGGTGGAGGGAGCAGTTTCTACTTTAGCTAAGCGTACCACTATCCCGGTGGAGGATAGCTGTGCTTTCTCAGATCCAATGGATAAAAAATTAGAGGGTTACCTTAAGAAAATGTTTGTTCAACAAGGTTTTATATTACAACCCCTTGCATGTATCGCGCCGATTACGGCTGCGGCAGCATTTTGGATTGAGTCGCTTGAAGAGAACCTTAGTTCCTCTACGCTAGACGACATTACGGACAGGCTTAGAGTCCTTAAACTAGCTAATTCTTTCATTTCGGAGGCCGTAGTACATTTAACCAAACTTACGGCTAAGAACTCAGGATTCGCCATACAGGCACGCAGGGCACTGTGGCTAAAATCCTGGTCAGCTGATGTTACTTCTAAGTCCAAATTACTTAATATACCTTTCAAGGGGCAGTCCTTATTCGGGCCCGGTTTGAAAGAAATTATCGCTGACATTACGGGAGGTAAGGGCCACGCCCTACCTCAAGACAAGGCCAAAGCTAAGGCTAGACAGTCTAATTTTCGTCCCTTTCGGAATTTCAAAACAGGAGCAGCATCAACCTCCACTGCACCAAAACAGGAAGGAGCTGTTGCTCGTTACAGGCAAGGCTGGAAGCCTAACCAGTCCTGGAACAAAAGCAAGCAGGCCAGGAAACCTGCTGCTGCCCCAAAGACAGCATGAACCGAGAGCCCCCGATCCGGGACCGGATCTAGTAGGGGGCAGACTCTCTCTCTTCGCCCAGGCCTGGGCAAGAGATGTTCAGGATCCCTGGGCACTAGAGATCATATCTCAGGGATACCTTCTAGACTTCAAATTATCTCCCCCAAGAGGGAGATTTCATCTGTCAAGGTTGTCAACAAACCAAATAAAGAAAGAAGCGTTTCTACGCTGCGTACAAGATCTGTTAACAATGGGAGTGATCCATCCGGTTCCGTGGTCGGAACAAGGACAAGGGTTCTACTCAAACCTGTTTGTGGTTCCCAAAAAAGAGGGAACTTTCAGGCCAATCTTAGATTTAAAGACTCTAAACAAATTCCTAAGAGTTCCATCGTTCAAAATGGAAACTATTCGGACAATCTTACCCATGATCCAAGAGGGTCAGTACATGACCACAGTGGATTTAAAGGATGCTTACCTTCACATACCGATCCACAAAGATCATCACCGGTATCTAAGGTTTGCCTTCTTAGACAGGCACTACCAGTTTGTAGCTCTTCCATTCGGATTGGCTACGGCTCCAAGAATCTTCACAAAGGTTCTGGGTGCCCTTCTAGCGGTACTAAGACCGCGAGGGATTTCGGTAGCTCCGTACCTAGACGACATTCTAATACAAGCTTCAAGCTTTCAAACTGCCAAGTCTCATACAGAGTTAGTTCTGGCATTTCTAAGGTCGCATGGATGGAAAGTGAACGAAAAGAAGAGTTCTCTCTTTCCTCTCACAAGAGTTCCATTCTTGGGGACTCTTATAGATTCTGTAGAAATGAAGATTTACCTGACAGAAGACAGGTTAACAAAACTTCAAAATGCATGCCGCGTCCTTCATTCCATTCAACACCCGTCAGTAGCTCAATGCATGGAGGTGATCGGCTTAATGGTAGCGGCAATGGACATAGTACCTTTTGCACGCCTACACCTCAGACCGCTGCAATTATGCATGCTAAGTCAGTGGAATGGGGATTACTCAGATTTGTCCCCTACTCTGAATCTGAATCAAGAGACCAGAAATTCTCTTCTATGGTGGCTTTATCGGCCACACCTGTCCAGGGGGATGCCATTCAGCAGGCCAGACTGGACAATTGTAACAACAGACGCCAGCCTACTAGGTTGGGGCGCTGTCTGGAATTCTCTGAAGGCTCAGGGACTATGGAATCAGGAGGAGAGTCTCCTTCCAATAAACATTCTGGAATTGAGAGCAGTTCTCAATGCCCTTCTGGCTTGGCCCCAGTTAATAACTCGGGGGTTCATCAGGTTTCAGTCGGACAACATCACGACTGTAGCTTACATCAACCATCAGGGAGGGACAAGAAGCTCCCTAGCAATGATGGAAGTATCAAAGATAATTCGCTGGGCAGAGTCTCACTCTTGCCACCTGTCAGCAATCCACATCCCGGGAGTGGAGAACTGGGAGGCGGATTTCTTGAGTCGCCAGACTCTTCATCCGGGAGAGTGGGAACTTCATCCGGAGGTCTTTGCCCAAATACTTCGACGTTGGGGCAAACCAGAGATAGATCTCATGGCGTCTCGCCAGAACGCCAAACTTCCTCGCTACGGGTCCAGATCCAGGGATCCGGGAGCAGTTCTGATAGATGCTTTGACAGCACCTTGGAACTTCAGGATGGCTTATGTGTTTCCACCCTTCCCGCTGCTTCCTCGATTGATTGCCAAAATCAAACAGGAGAGAGCATCAGTAATTCTAATAGCACCTGCTTGGCCACGCAGGACTTGGTATGCAGATCTAGTGGATATGTCATCCTGTCCGCCTTGGTCTCTACCTCTAAGACAGGACCTTCTGATACAGGGTCCATTCAAACATCAAAATCTAACTTCTCTGAAGCTGACTGCTTGGAAATTGAACGCTTGATTTTATCAAAACGTGGTTTTTCTGAGTCGGTTATTGATACCCTGATTCAGGCTAGGAAGCCTGTTACCAGAAGGATTTACCATAAAATATGGCGGAAATACCTATACTGGTGCGAATCCAAAGGTTACTCCTGGAGTAAGGTTAGGATCGCTAGGATATTGTCTTTCTACAAGAAGGTTTAGAAAAGGGTTTATCAGCTAGTTCATTAAAGGGACAGATTTCAGCTCTGTCCATCTTGTTACACAGACGTCTGTCAGAAAATCCAGACGTCCAGTCCTTTTGTCAGGCTTTAGCTAGGATCAAGCCTGTGTTTAAAGCTGTTGCTCCACCATGGAGTTTAAACTTAGTTCTTAACGTTTTACAGGGTGTTCCGTTTGAACCCCTTCATTCCATTGATATAAAAATGTTATCTTGGAAAGTTCTGTTTTTAATGGCTATTTCCTCGGCTCGAAGAGTCTCTGAGTTATCAGCCTTACATTGTGATTCCCCTTATCTGATTTTTCACTCAGACAAGGTAGTTCTGCGTACTAAACCTGGGTTCTTACCTAAGGTAGTCACTAACAGGAACATCAATCAAGAGATTGTTGTCCCATCCTTGTGTCCAAATCCTTCTTCAAAGAAGGAACGTCTTTTACACAATCTGGATGTAGTTCGTGCCCTCAAGTTCTACTTGCAGGCAACTAAAGATTTTCGCCAAACTTCTTCCTTGTTTGTCGTTTACTCTGGACAGAGGAGAGGTCAAAAAGCTTCTGCTACCTCTCTCTCTTTTTGGCTTCGTAGCATAATACGTTTAGCCTATGAGACTGCTGGACAGCAGCCTCCT
The DNA here is from genome assembly GCF_027579735.1 of Bombina bombina. NCBI lineage: Eukaryota > Metazoa > Chordata > Amphibia > Anura > Bombinatoridae > Bombina > Bombina bombina. Next base: position 275,923,466 of record NC_069502.1, on the reverse strand, counting down.
GAAAGAATTACAGCTCACTCCACTAGAGCTGTGGCTTCCACTTGGGCCTTTAAGAATGAGGCCTCTGTTGAACAGATTTGCAAGGCTGCAACTTGGTCTTCGCTTCATACTTTTTCCAAATTTTACAAATTTGACACTTTTGCTTCTTCGGAGGCTATTTTTGGGAGAAAGGTTCTTCAGGCAGTGGTTCCTTCTGTATAATGAGCCTGCCTATCCCTCCCGTCATCCGTGTACTTTTGCTTTGGTATTGGTATCCCAGAAGTAATGATGACCCGTGGACTGATCACACATAACAGAAGAAAACATAATTTATGCTTACCTGATAAATTCCTTTCTTCTGTTGTGTGATCAGTCCACGGCCCGCCCTGTTTTAAGGCAGGTAAATATCTTTTAAATTATACTCCAGTCACCACTTCACCCTTGGTTACTCCTTTCTCGTTGTTTCTTGGTCGAATGACTGGGACTGACGTAGAGGGGAGGAGCTATATGCAGCTCTGCTGGGTGAATCCTCTTGCATTTCCTGTTGGGGAGGAGTTATATCCCAGAAGTAATGATGACCCGTGGACTGATCACACAACAGAAGAAAGGAATTTATCAGGTAAGCATAAATTATGTTTTTTGGAAGGCAAGGCATGCAGATGCATGTGTGAGGAGCTAAGAACCACTGAAAAAGCTTATAGAAGGCGTCATTTGGTATCGTATTCCCCTCTGGGCTTGGTTGGGTCTCAGCAAAGCAGATACCTGGGACTGTATAGGGGTTAAATGTAAAAACGGCTCTGGTTCCGTTATTTTAAGGGTTAAAGCTTTCAAATTTGGTGTGCAATACTTTTAAGGCTTTAAGACACTGTGGTGAAACGGACCAGCCTCTACTTCTACATCCTCTAAGCAAGAGGGTAATACTTCTCAACCCAAACCAGCCTAGAGACCGATGCAAGGCTGGAACAAGGGTAAGCAGGCCAAGAAGCCTGCCACTGCTACCAAAACAGCATGAAGGGATGGCCCCCGATCCGGGACCGGATCTGGTGGGGGGCAGACTTTCTCTCTTTGCTCAGGCCTGGGCAAGAGATGTTCAGGATCCTTGGGCACTAGAAATAGTTTCTCAAGGTTATCTCCTGGAATTCAAGGAACTACCCCCAAGGGGAAGGTTCCACAGGTCTCAATTATCTTCAAACCAAATAAAAAGACAGGCATTCTTACATTGTGTAGAAGACGTGTTAAAGATGGGAGTAATTCATCCAGTTCCAATAGGAGAACAAGGGATGGGGTTTTACTCCAACCTGTTCATAGTTCCCAAAAAAGACGGAACATTCAGACCAATTTTAGATCTCAAGATCCTAAACAAATTTCTCAGGGTTCCATCGTTCAAAATGGAAACCATTCGAACGATCCTTCCTACCATCCAGGAAGGTCAATTTATGACCACGGTGGATTTAAAGGATGCGTACCTACATATTCCTATCCACAAGGAACATCATCAGTTCCTAAGGTTCGCTTTTCTGGACAAGTATTACCAGTTTGTGGCACTTCCATTCGGATTAGCCACTGCTCCGAGAATTTTCACAAAGGTACTAGGGTCCCTTCTAGCGGTTCTAAGACCAAGGGGCATTGCAGTAGTACCGTACTTGGACGACATCCTGATTCAAGCGTCGTCTCTGTCAAAAGCAAAGGCTCATACGGACATCGTCCTAGCCTTTCTCAGATCTCACGGATGGAAAGTGAACATAGAAAAAAGTTCTCTTTCCCCGTCAACAAGAGTTCCCTTCTTGGGAACAATAATAGACTCCTTAGAAATGAGGATTTTTCTGACAGAGGTCAGAAAATCAAAACTTCTAAGCTCTTGTCAAGTACTTCATTCTGTTCTTCGTCCTTCCATAGCGCAGTGCATGGAAGTAATAGGATTGATGGTTGCAGCAATGGACATAGTTCCTTTTGCACGAATTCATCTAAGACCATTACAACTGTGCATGCTCAGACAGTGGAATGGGGATTATACAGGCTTGTCTCCGACGATTCAAGTAGATTAAAGGACCAGAGATTCACTCCGTTGGTGGCTGATCCTGGACAACCTGTCACAGGGAATGAGCTTCCGCAGACCAGAGTGGGTCATTGTCACGACCGACGCCAGTCTGGTGGGCTGGGGCGCGGTCTGGGAACCCCTGAAAGCTCAGGGTCTATGGTCTCGGGAAGAATCTCTTCTCCCGATAAACATTCTGGAACTGAGAGCGATATTCAATGCTCTCAAGGCTTGGCCTCATCTAGCAAAGGCCAAATTCATAAGGTTTCAATCAGACAACATGACGACAGTTGCGTATATCAACCATCAGGGGGGAACAAGGAGTTCCCTGGCGATGGAGGAAGTGACCAAGATAATTCAATGGGCGGAGGATCACTCCTGCCACTTGTCTGCAATCCACATCCCAGGAGTGGAAAATTGGGAAGCGGATTTTCTGAGTCGTCAGACATTCCATCCGGGGGAGTGGGAACTCCATCCGGAAATCTTTGCCCAAATAACTCGATTATGGGGCATTCCAGACATGGATCCGATGGCCTCTCGTCAGAACTTCAAGGTTCCTTGTTACGGGTCCAGATCCAGGGATCCCAAGGCGACTCTAGTAGATGCACTAGTAGCACCTTGGACCTTCAACCTAGCTTATGTATTCCCACCGTTTCCTCTCATTCCCAGGCTGGTAGCCAGGATCAATCAGGAGAGGGCTTCGGTGATCTTGATAGCTCCTGCGTGGCCACGCAGGACTTGGTATGCAGACCTGGTGAATATGTCATCGGCTCCACCATGGAAGCTACCTTTGAGACAGGACCTTCTTGTTCAGGGTCCATTCGAACATCCGAATCTGGTTTCCCTCCAACTGACTGCTTGGAGATTGAACGCTTGATTTTATCAAAGCGTGGGTTTTCAGATTCTGTAATAGATACTCTGATTCAGGCTAGAAAGCCTGTAACTAGAAAAATTTACCATAAGATATGGAAAAAATATATCTGTTGGTGTGAATCTAAAGGATTCCCATGGAACAAGATAAAAATTCCTAAGATTCTATCCTTTCTACAAGAAGGTTTGGAGAAAGGATTATCTGCAAGTTCTCTGAAGGGACAGATCTCTGCGTTATCTGTTTTACTTCACAAAAGGCTGGCAGCTGTGCCAGACGTTCAAGCGTTTGTTCAGGCTCTGGTTAGAATCAAGCCTGTTTACAGACCTTTGACTCCTCCCTGGAGTCTTAATCTAGTTCTTTCAGTTCTTCAAGGGGTTCCGTTTGAACCCTTACATTCCGTAGATATTAAGTTATTATCTTGGAAAGTTTTGTTTTTGGTTGCAATTTCTTCTGCTAGAAGAGTTTCTGAGTTATCTGCTCTGCAGTGTTCTCCGCCCTATCTGGTGTTCCATGCAGATAAGGTGGTTTTGCGTACTAAGCCTGGTTTTCTTCCGAAAGTTGTTTCCAACAAGAATATTAACCAGGAGATAGTTGTACCTTCTTTGTGTCCGAATCCAGTTTCAAAGAAGGAACGTTTGTTACACAATTTGGACGTAGTCCGTGCTCTAAAATTCTATTTAGAGGCCACTAAAGATTTCAGACAAACATCTTCTTTGTTTGTTGTTTATTCTGGTAAAAGGAGAGGTCAAAAGGCAACTTCTACCTCTTTCTTTTTGGCTTAAAAGCATTATCCGATTGGCTTATGAGACTGCCGGACGGCAGCCTCCTGAAAGAATCACAGCTCATTCCACTAGGGCTGTGGCTTCCACATGGGCCTTCAAGAACGAGGCTTCTGTTGACCAGATATGTAAGGCAGCGACTTGGTCTTCACTGCACACTTTTGCCAAATTTTACAAATTTGATACTTTTGCTTCTTCAGAGGCTATTTTTGGGAGAAAGGTTTTGCAAGCCGTGGTGCCTTCCATTTAGGTGACCTGATTTGCTCCCTCCCTTCATCCGTGTCCTAAAGCTTTGGTATTGGTTCCCACAAGTAAGGATGACGCCGTGGACCGGACACACCTATGTTGGAGAAAACAGAATTTATGCTTACCTGATAAATTACTTTCTCCAACGGTGTGTCCGGTCCACGGCCCGCCCTGGTTTTTTTAATCAGGTCTGATGAATTATTTTCTCTAACTACAGCCACCACGGTATCATATGGTTTCTCCTATGCATATTTCCTCCTGTACGTCGGTCGAATGACTGGGGTAGGCGGAGCCTAGGAGGGATCACGTGACCAGCTTTGCTGGGCTCTTTGCCATTTCCTGTTGGGGAAGAGAATATCCCACAAGTAAGGATGACGCCGTGGACCGGACACACCGTTGGAGAAAGTAATTTATCAGGTAAGCATAAATTCTGTTTTTTCTACCCTTGCCTCAAGGTGTTTTTATTCTTAGCTTGACATCCACATCAACCCTATGTTAAAGAAGGCTTTGGACCATGTATTTGCAACGATGACTTGACGTCAGCACCTGCTAATGCTCATTCAATGTTTTGCTCCAGTTTTCCACTAGCTGTTGAGAAGCTTGTCTTTAGGGCCTTTGCTTTGGCCCAGGAACTGAGTGCAGTACAAGCATGCTCACCTGTATCTCAAGGACCATCACCCTCATCCCCTGGGAAACACTATTTAATGCCCAAACATAATTCAGACGTGTGACAGAGCCAGCCTGTTGGCACAGCTGCCAGAGTATAGTTATAAAGGGGGGGGGGGGGGGGGGGCAGTCAGTTCTGGTAATTAAAAAAATAAAAAAATGCTTGTTTAGTATATATAAACATACAACTTTAATTTTAACCAGATAAGGTATCAATCTGTTTAGAAATAATAAATGAAAAAAAGAGCATTTAATATTCCAAAATGTTATATTTCTTGCTAAGCACTGGACTACTTTAAATATTCTGATTTCAAGCACCTCTAATAAGTTAGGTCAATGTCCGTATTTAAAGTGATGGTAAACGATAGTCACTTGCACTTAAGTATCGAAATTATCCACAAAATGAAGCCTAAGTTTAATTCATATTTTTTTTTTTATTACTTATCTTACTAATGATTTAACATTGCTTTGCAGCATCTATCCATTGCCCTACTCCTCTGCCCTACTCCTCCGCCAAAGCACATTTTTCTTTTCCCCCTGAAGTTTTCTTAGATATCCAATCATAAACCGGGTCAGCTGGTGCCTATCGCTGCTTACATCATGTCCCTTGTAATAACTCCATCCCTTTTTATATAGAGAGCGGGTTGGACCGCTCTCTGTCACATCATCACTAAACACGGATATATGAGTGGGTGGAGGATCAAGAGAAACTTGGTAGAAAATTAAATATAAAAAAAATGGAATGGATTTAAAAAAAATGACTTGGCGGTTTGATTGATAACATACTTTTAAAGTATGCATTCCAAGATTGATTAATTTACCATCACTTTAACCCTACACTTAACTTTGAAAACTGTAGCAAATTGTAAATCCAGCTATTGCAGCCTCTTTTAACAGGCAAGGAGTTAACTCTGAGATAAAAGAAAAAACAGCTGTAGTGCTGTAATGTCATGTATGTTTACCTTTTTCTAGAGCAGGAGTGCTACCTGCAGATATGCATTAAAAATACCTATATATCTATATGTCTATATTAATATTAGCATGATTCAAATGGCTGCTCTATTGAAGTCAACAGAGATGTTAGACATTTCTATACAATTAATGTAGTTGTGATGCTGTAAAGTAATCTACTTTGCTCTATAAACTCTCTTCCAGTTATCAATTTACCTTAATTAAGTATTTTACATTTAAAATATAAAACTTTTTTTTCTTTTGATTCCAGGATCGGGTGTATGTTCAACAGAATAATGTTGAGAATGTCTACAATTTGGGTTTGATAATATTTCGAGATCAAGTTGTTCGTTATGGCTGTATACGAGACCATCTAAGACAGACTTTACTGGACATGATTGCAAGAGAAAGAAAAGGAGAGGTTGTGGATAGGTATGCATGCACATAACCCCTTGAGCCAACACAACGTAGATCTACGTCATGCGGTGCATAAAGTAGATCTACATCACAATTGCAGCTTCAGGAAGCACAAGTAGTCACTTGACACACAAGACTTGTTGCTTGTGGACTTCTGGCATCTTCCTTCATATGGTAACGAAGCGCAATCGGTTGTTAAATTGTTAGTGACAAGGTCTTTGTCATTGTAACTATCTCTGTTGATGCGGATGGGTGGTCCGATGGAGAGGGAGGGGCCCTACGCTATAGAAAAAAATTTGAGGGATGGATGGGACGTTACACTACAGAAAAAGGGTGGAATAATGGGAGATTCCCTACATAACAATTGTGGCACCCCTACACTACAGAAAAAATAAAAAATATACCTCATAAACGGAGTACTGGCAGAAAGCTGCCGGTACTGAAGATGGCCACCTCTAGTGGGAGGGGAGAGGGCTAGAGAGCTTTTTGAGAGTAATCAGAGAGGTGGTAGGGTTGAGTAGGGAACCTTACACTGCAGAGAAAAAAATATAAATAAAAAAAAATGCCCTACACTACATACTGGCAGACTTTGCCAGTACTTAAGATGGTGGGGGAGGAGTGTGGGTGGTGTGGAAAGATTTCTATTTGTGAGGTATCAGGGAGGTGAGAGCTGGGAAGGTAATCCCTACCTTACAATTCTATTACGCTTATCAGCTAGCTAATTAACCCCAGGAATTTCAGAAGTGTGGTGCACAGCTGCAATTAGCGGCCTTCTAATTACCAAAAAGTAGATGTGGGCATTCGGCAGCTTCTTTGGCTTTTGAATGCGGAAAAAGCTGCTCATGGACTTCTGCTATTTTCAGTACTTAATTGATTCTTATGAAAGATCACCACACTAAGATCTGTGCAAATCCAGATCTTAATGGGGTGATCTTTCACAAGAATCAATCTGGCATTGAAAATAGCCAGTCCACGAGCAGCCACCTACTACCGCATTCGGCAGCTGACGATTGCCCATGCCTACCAAAAAGCAAAGGCAAAGCCATATATGTCTATTTCTGAAAAATGGGGATCCCATAGAAGCTTTTACAAGCATTTGTGTTATGACTGCACAAGCGGTATGTAAATAATTTCATTGAGAAACCCAAAGTTTGCGAAAAAGTAATTTTTTTTTAAATTTTTTTTTAATGATCTCATTTGTCAGCTAAATGGTAGCATGAAGTATATCAAAATGGGCTTAGATCAATACCTTGACTTGTCTACTAAAAAAAAATAATTAAAAAATAAAATAAATATATATATATATATATATATATTCCATCTTAATGCAGAGTTCACTGCTTCATTCAATACTTGTGGGAATACAGAACCTGGCCACCAGGAGGAGGCAAAAACACCCCAGACAAATGCTTCAATACCTTCCCCACTCCCCTCATCCCCCAGTCATTGTTTTCCAGGAGGTTGGCAGAGAAGTGTCGGAAGATTCGAAGTAGTCTCTTATGGAGGGTAGTACTCTTCGAAATGGGAGTGGAGTTTTAAGTAGTCCTGTCAGCCTCTCAGTGAGAGCATGGGTGAAAGTTAGAGTCCGGAGATGCAGGCAGAGTCTTTCTGCAAAACCATCCCGACTTAGATTAACAGCTCCTTAAGCAATCAGCGTTGACGAGTTTCGCTGCCTTCTTTGTGCACTCAAGTCCATGCCAGGAGCGATGAAGGGCCAGGTTCCTGTTTCACGGCACAAATTCTGGTAAGATTGTTTCATTTATACACATATAACGCAAGAAGACAGGGTCACAGTGTCTCTCCTTTTATCTGTATAGAATTAAGGGTTAATATACCAGGAAAGGGGATTATTGAACAAGGGGGGGGGGGATTGATGCACAATATCTTTATTGTGTTTGGTGCTGCGTCATGTGTGAGATGAGGCTCTCGCAATGTGGAACAGTCAGGTGTAGATCGGAGCGGACTTTTTTTGGCCAGTTTTCTCTCTAGTGCAGGGTGGTCCTGCATGGCACTCCATGTGACCGGGTGTGGCCTCTTCAACTTCCTCTTTCCTGATTGGCAATTACAGGAAACGTAACGGTTTCTCTGTGGTCCGGGTCATAAGAGGTGGTGAGTGCCCCAGCCATTGGTTTATAAAATTGCTTTTTTACTCTATCTAATCCGTATTAAAGGCGCAAGCTATGGAAGACTCTGATATGTTAGAGGATACCTACTCTTTAATTAAATTTAATACCTGTGTTTATTGTGAGAAGGTGCAGGTTGATCCACCTGTTCAACTGTGTTCCACATGCTTTGATAAGATTGCATTATCTAAAAGGAATAAGATATTTAGCACTACTGAGCCGTTTACCTCTGAGGGCTCTCCGCCCCGCGTGATGTGTTCCCTACATTCATCTCGGATCACACATGCAGCTCCCCAGGGCCTGACTGAATCTCCTGCGGGAGGGGCCTCTTGGCCGCCAGATTTTGCTGCCCAGCTGCAAACGGCGGTTTCTGCGGCCTTCCATGCCTTACCACGCCTTGCGAAGGGAAAGACATAGCCTTCCATCCCAGGGGTCATCTACTCTGTTGGATGTCTCTGATAGACTATCCGCTGATGATGCCTCCGAGGAGGAGCCAGATTTTACTGAAAGAAGTGCTTGCTACGTTGGAGGTTCCAGAGCCGAAACTTCCCGGAAGAACCATCAATCACTAAGCTAGATAGGGTTTAAAATAAAAAATTAGAATCCATATTGAGGAAGATGTTTCAACTCACGGGGTTTGATTTTCAACCGGCAACAGCGATCGCTGTGGTAGCGGGAGCGGCTACCCACTGGCGTGATGCACAGTCAGCTATGGTCGAGGTGGAGACTCCCCTCGAGGAGATACAAGAAAAGATTAAGCCCTTAAGGGTAACTAATTCTTTTATCTGTGATGCTAATATGCAGGTTATTCGCCTGAATGCGAAGACATCCGGTTTCTCGGTTCTAACCTGCAGGGCTCTGTGTTTAAAGTCGTTGGTCTGCGGACGTGACTTCCAAGTCTAGATTACTATCCCTTCCTTTTCGGCCCAGGGCTAGATTCTATCATATCCATGGTTATGGGAGGCAATGGTGCTTTCCTTCCGCAGGATAAGAAGAATAAGCCTAAGGGCTCTACCTTTCGTCCCTTTCGTTCGGACAAGTCTCAATGCTAGCAGCCTGCTGTGAAGACCAAGCAGTCCGAAGGATCTTGGAAGCCAGCTCACTCTTGGTACAAATCCAAGCAGAGCAAGAAGCCCGCCGAGACAGTCGGCATGAAGACGCATCCCCCGATCCCTCTCTGGATCGTTTAGGGGGTAGACTATCTCTGTTCGCAGAGGCTTGGATGCGAGACGTGCAGGATCCTTGGGTTCTGGAGGTTATCACCCAGGGTTAAAGGATAAGGTTCAAGACTCATCCGCCCAGGGGCAGATTCCTCCTGTCAAAACTATCCTCGCAACCAGAGAAGAGAGACGCCTTCCTAGAGTGCGTGGGGGATCTCTCCTCTCTCTGAGTAATCGTTCCAGTACCACTAGCAGAAAGGGGTCTAGGGTACTATTCAAACCTTTTCGTGGTCCCCAAAAAAGGGCACGTTCCGCCCAATTCTGGACCTAAAGTGCCTAAACAAGTTTCTGTCAGTTCCATCGTTCAAAATGGAGACAATCAGATCGATTCTACCCCTAGTTCAAGATGGGCAATTTATGACGACAATAGACTTGAAGGATGCTTACCTTCACGTGCCAATCCACAAGGACCACTTCAGGTTCCTAAGATTTGCTTTTCAGGACCAACACTTCCAGTTTGTGGCCCTCCCTTGCCCAAAACTCTTTATGAAGATTCTGGGATCGCTGCTCGCAGTAGCGAGAGCCAGAGGTATTGCGGTGGCTCCTTAGCTGGACGATATCCTGGTTCAGGCTCCGTCCTGCAGTCTTGCGGCGGACCACTCGAGGGCTCTTCTTCTCCTTCAATCCCACGGATGGAAGATAAACGAGGGAAAGAGTTCTCTGGTTCCCATCAACAGAGCAGAGTTCCTTGGTACGATAATAGATTCCATATCTATGAAGATATGCTTGACAGATCAGAGATGTTCCAAGATTGCGTCCAGCTGTCTTGTCCTTCAGACCTCCTCAAGGCCATCTGTGGCCAGGTGTATGGAAGTGATCAGGCTCATGGTTTCCAGCATAGATTTCATTCCTTTTGCCAGGTTCCATCTAAGACCTCTGCAGTTATGCACATTGAGGCAATGAAACAGCGATCACTCAAATCTATCCCAGCAGATCTCTCTGGACAATCGAGCGAGGGAATCCCTCTCTTGGTGGGTCCGTCAGGGGATATCCTTCTTGAAACCATCCTGGGAGATTGTAACCACAAATGCAAGTCTATCAAGATGGGAAGCTGTTTGGGGTGCCAGAAAGGAGCCGACCCTACTGATAAATATCTTGGAACTACGAGCAATATTCCTCACTCTGAGAGCTTGGCCCCTCTTGGGTCGTCCTGTTTCATCAGATTTTAGTTGGACAACATTACCTTGGTGGCGTACATAAACCATCAGGGGGGGGGGACGAGAAGCTCCCTAGCCATGAGGGAGGTGCCTTGGATTCTGGAATGGGCAGAGACCCACAACTGCTCGCTCTCAGTGATCCACATTCCAGGTGTGGACAACTGGGAAGCGGATTTCCTCAGCAGACAATTGTTTCATTCGGGGGAATGGGCTCTTTATCCCGAGGTATTTGCGGAGCTCTGCAACAGATGGGGGACGCTGGAGATAGAGCTCATGGAGTCTAGACTCAATTTCAAGCTACACAGATACGAGTTGCGGTCCAGGGATCCCCAGGCAGAGCTGATAGATGCCTTAGTGGTACCTTAGGAGTTCAAGCTAATTTTTTTTCCCCCGTTGCCACTTCTTCCTCGAGTGGTGGCCTGCATCAAGGAGCAAGCTTCGACCATTCTGATTGCTCCGTTGTGGCTACGGAGGACGTGGTTTTTGGATCTGATAAGAATGTCTCCTTCATGGAGATTACCCTGTCGCAGAAATCTGCTGGTTCAGGGTCCTTTTTTCCACCAAAATCTCGATTCTCGAGACTGACTGCGTGGAGATTGAACGCTTAGTCTTTGCCAAGAGAGGGTTCTTGGAAAGAGTGATTGATACTCTAATTCAGGCCAGGAAACCGGTCACTCGTCGCATCTACCATAAGGTGTGGAGGACCTATTTATCCTGGTTTAATGTGGATATCCCTGGCATAAGGTTTGGGTATCCAGGATTCTGGCCTTTTTCCAAGATGGTCTGGATAAGGGTCTTGCCGCCAGTTCCTTAAAGGGACAGATTTTGGCATTATCGGTTCTGTTACACAAGAAGCTAGCGGAGCTTCCTGATATTCAGTCCTTTGTTTAGGCTCTGTCTAGAATCAGACCGGTATTTAGATCTTTTGCTCCTCCTTGGAGCTTAAATTTGGTTCTTAAGGTTTTGCAGAGGGCTCTGTTTGGGCCTATGCATGCGCTTTCTCCGGTGGGCGGACCTAAATTTAATTTTATCTTCTAGCACCATTTATACCCTATTTCTCCTCCTGTTCCTTGTTCCCTTGGCAGAATGACTGGGGGATGAGGGGAGTGAGGTTGGTATTTAAGGCTTTGGCTAAAGTGTCTTTGCCTCCTCCTGGTGGCCAGGTTCTTAATTCCCACAAGTAATAAATGAAGCAATTGTCTCTCCTTTCACAGATGGAAATGAAATGATCAGGTAAGCATAATTTATGTTTTTGATAGTTAAATAAACAAAAAACAAGGCTCAATTTCTGTTTAAATGGAGTGATAATAAAAATGCTAAAAATTCTCCAGTATTTTGGGCAACATTTTCTTTGAAATTCCCGATAGCAAATGGGTTAATCTGCATTTTATTTCTGTGTACGTTTTTATGATTATGATGAAAAACTTAAAGGGACAGTCAACACCAGAATTTTTGTTGTTTAAAAAGATAGATAATCCCTTTATTACCTATTCCCCAGTTTTTCATAACCAACAGTTATAATACACGTTTTAACTCTGTAATTACCTTGTTTCTAAGCCTCTGCAAAATGCCCCCTTATTTCAGTTCTTTTGACAGATTTTCATTTTAGCTAATCAGTTCTGACTCCTAGGTAACTTCACGTGCTGAGCAGTGTTATCTACATTGCACACATGAACTAATGCCCTCTAGTGGTGAAACAGTCAAAATGCATTCATATATGAGGCGACCTTCAAGGGCTTAGAAATTTAGCATACAGTATCTCACAAAAGTGAGTACACCCCTCACATTTTTGTAAATCTTTTATGTTTTTTCTTGTGACAACACTGAAGAAATTACACTTTGCTACAATATAAAGTAGTGAGTGTACAGCCTGTATAAGTGTAAATTTGCTGTCCCCTCAAAATAACTCAACACACAGCCATTAATATCTAAACCGTTGGCAACAAAAGTGAGTACTCCCCTAAGTGGAAATGTCCAAATTGGGCCCAATTAGCCATTTTCCCTCCCTGGGGGTCATATGACTCGTTAGTGTTACATGTAATTAGCAAAAGTCCATGAGCTAGTGACGTATGGGATATACATTCCTACCAGGAGGGGCAAAGTTTCCCAAACCTCAAAATGCCTATAAATACACCCCTCACCACACCCACAATTCAGTTTTACAAACTTTGCCTACCATGGAGGTGGTGAAGTAAGTTTGTGCTAGATTTCTACGTTGATTTGCGCTTCGCAGCAGGCTGAAGCCCGGATTTCCTCTGAGTGCAGTGAATGTCAGAGGGATGTGAAGAGAGTATTGCCTATTTGAATACCATGGTCTTCCTCTAGGGGATCTATTTCATAGGTTCTCTGTTATCGGTCATAGAGATTTCTTCTCCTACCTCCCATTTCAGATCGACGATATACTCTTATATACCATTACCTCTACTGATTCTCGTTTCAGTACTGGTTTGGCTATCTGCTATATGTAGATGAGTGTCTTAGGGTAAGTATATCTTATTTCTATTCATGACACTCAAAGCTATGGTTGGGCACTTAATATGTAAAGTTCTAAATATATGTGTTAAACTTATATTTGCCATAATTCAGGTTAATCAGTGTTCCTTCTTTCAGACTGTCAGTTTAATTTTTTGGGAAAATGCATATGAATAAATATTTTTCTTACCTAAAAATTTTCAAATTGACTTTTTTCTTCTAAATTGCGGGCTGTTAGGCTCGCGGGTGCAGAAAATGCACAATTTATTGCGTCATTTTTGGCGTGAGACTTTTTGGCGCAAAAATTGTCATTGTTTTCACGGGGTTGCGTCATTTTTGACGCATGTGTGTTGCAGACGTTTTTGGCGCCAAAAAATGCGGGCGTCATACTTGGCGCCAGTTTTTTTCACATTATTTCAGTCTCACTTTTTAGTTGCTTCTGGTTGCTAGAGGCTTGTTTTGTTTTGCATTTTTTTCCCATTCCTGAAACTGTCATTTAAGGAATTTGATAATTTTGCTTTATATGTTGTTTTTTCTATTACATATTGCAATATGTCACTACCTGACCCTGGATCAGAATCTACTTCTGGAAAGACGCTGCCTGATGTTGGTTCTACCAAAGCTAAGTGCATTTGTTGTAAACTTTTGGTAACTGTTCCTCCGGCTGTAGTTTGTGTTAGTTGTCATGATAAACTATCTAACGCAGGTAATATTTCCATTAGTAATAATCCATTTCCTGTTGTTGTTCCTTCAACATCTAATGTTCAGGATATTCCTGTTAATGTAAGAGAATTTGTTTCTAATTCTTTTCAGAAGGCTCTGTCTGTTATTCCTCCTTCTAGTAAACGTAAAACCTCTCATATTTCAGATGAATTTTTAAATGACCGCCATCATTCTGACTTATCTATTTCTGATGAGGATCTATCTGGTTCACTGATAAATCTTCATCTTCATATTTGTTTAAGATGGAGTTTATTCGTTCTTTACTTAAAGAAGTGTTGATTGCATTAGATATGGAGGAGTCTAGTCCTCTTGATATTAAAACTAATAAGCGTTTAAATTCAGTTTTTAAACCTCATGTAGTTATTCCAGAAGTTTTTCCAGTTCCTGATGCTATTTCAGAAGTTATTTCTAGGGAATGGAATAGTCTGGGTACTTCATTTACTCCTTCTCCAAGGTTTAAAAAATTGTACCCTTTGCCATCTGATAGATTGGAGTTTTGGGAAAAAAATCCCCAAAGTTGATGGGGCTATCTCTACTCTTGCTAAACGTACTACTATTCCTACGGCAGATAGTACTTCTTTTAAGGATCCTTTAGATAGGAAGCTTGAATCCTTTCTAAGGAAGGCTTATTTATGTTCAGGTAATCTTCTTTGACCTGCTATTTTATTGGCTGATGTTGCTGCAGCTTCCACCTTCTGGTTGGAGGCTTTAGCGCAACAAGTGTCAGACCATAATGCTTATAGCATTGTTAAACTTCTTCAACATGCTAATAACTTTGTTTGTGATGCCATTTTTGATATCATTAGGTTTGATGTCAGGTATATGTCTTTAGCTATTTTAGCTAGAAGAGCTTTATGGCTTAAGTCTTGGAATGCATATATGACTTCTAAGTCAACGTTGCTTTCTCTTTCTTTCCAAGGTAATAAATTATTTGGTTCTCAGTTGGATTCAATAATTTCAACTGTTACTGGGGGGAAGGGAGCCTTTTTGCCTCAGGACAAAAAATCTAAAGGTAAATATAGGGCTGCTAATCGTTTTCGTTCCTTTCGTCAGAATAAAGAACAGAAGCCTGACCCTTCCCCTAAAGGAACATTTTCCGTTTGGAAACTTTCTCCAGTCTGGAATAAGTCAAAACCAGCTCCCAAATCCGCATGAAGGTGCGGCCCTCATTCCAGAGCAGCTGGTAGGGGGCAGGTTACGATTTTTCAAAGATGTTTGGATCAATTCGATTCAAAGTCTTTGGATTCAGAACATTGTTTCACAAGGATACAGAATAGGTTTCAAGGTAAGACCGCCTGTGAGAAGATTTTTTCTCTCACGCATTCCAGTAAACCCAGTAAAGGCTCAGGCGTTTCTGAAATGTGTTTCAGACCTAGAGTCAGCTGGGGTAATTGTGCCAGTTCCAGTTCTGGAACGGGGTCTGGGGTTTTACTCAAATCTGTTTATTGTACCAAAGAAGGAGAATTCCTTCAGACCAGTTCTGGATCTAAAAATATTGAATCGTTATGTAAGGATACCAACATTCAAAATGGTGACTATAAGGACTATTCTGCCTTTTGTTCAGCAAGGGCATTATATGTCTTCAATAGACTTACAGGATGCATATCTAAATATTCTAATTCATCCAGATCACTTTCAGTTCCTGAGATTCTCTTTTCTAGACAAGCATTACCAGTTTGTTGCTCTTCTGTTTGGCCTAGCAACAGCTCCAAGGATCTTTTCAAAGGTTCTCGGTGCCCTTCTCTCTGTAATCAGAGAACAGGGTATTTCAGTATTTCCTTATTTGGACTTGCTCAGTCTTTACATTCTGCAAAATCTCATACGAATCAACTAGTGTTGTTTCTTCAAAGACATGGTTGGAGGATCAATTTACCAAAGAGTTCCTTGATTCCTCAGACAAGGGTAACCTTTTTAGGTTTCCAAATAGATTCAGTGTCCATGATTTTGTCTCTAACAGAAAAGAGACGTCTGAAATTGGTTTCAGCTCAATCATTCCCTTCGGTTGCTTTGTGCATGGAAATTCTAGGTCTCATGATGTTTTCACATGAGACCTCTCCAGCTTTGTATGCTGAACCAATGGTGCAGGGATTATACAAAGATATCACAATTAATATCCTTAAATCCCAATGTTCGATCTTCTCTGACTTGGTGGTTGAATCACCATCGTTTAATTCAAGGGGCCTCTTTTGTTCGTCCAACCTGGACTGTGATCTCAACAGATGCGAGTCTTTCAGGTTGGGGAGCTGTATGGGGATCTCTGACAGCGCAGGGGGTTTGGGAATCTCAGGAGGCAAAATTACCAATCAACATTTTGGAACTCTCTGCGATTTTCAGAGCTCTTCAGTTCTGGCCTCTTCTGAAGAGAGAATCGTTTATTTGTTTTCAGGCAGACAATGTCACAATCGTGGCGTATGTCAATCATCAAGGTGGGACTCACAGTCCACAGGCTATGAAAGAAGTATCTCGGATACTTGTATGGGCGGAATCCAGCTCCTGTCTAATTTCTGCGGTTCACATCCCAGGCATAGACAATTGGGAAGCGGATTATCTCAGTCTCTTCACCCAGAGGTATTTCTTCAGATTGTTCAAATCTGAGGACTTCCAGAAATAGATCTGATGGCTTCTCATCTAAACAAGAAACTTCCCAGGTATCTGTCCAGATCCAGGGATCCTCAGGCGGAAGTGGTGGACGCGTTGTCACTTCCTTGGAATTATCAACCTGCTTATATCTTTCCGCCTCTAGTTCTTCTTCCAATAGTGATTTTCAAATTCCTAATGAAGCGTTTGTTTGTACTGCTGGTGGCTCTAGCATGGCCACACAGGTTTTGGTATGCGGATCTCGTTCGGATGTCCAGTTGCCAACCTTGGACACTTCCGTTAAGGCCAGACCTTCTATCTCATGGCCCATTTTTCCATCAGGATCTCAAATCATTAAATTTGAAGGTATGGAGATTGAACGCTTAATACTTAGTCATAGAGGTTTCTCTGATTCAGTGATTAATACTATGTTACAGGCTCGTAAATCTGTGTCTAGAAAGATTTATTACCGAATTTGGAAGTCTTACATTTCTTGGTGTTCTTCTCATAAATTCTCTTGGCATGCTTTTAGAATTCCTAGAATTTTACAGTTTCTTCAGGATGGTTTGGAAAAGGGTTTGTCTGCAAGTTCCTTGAAAGGACAAATCTCTGCTCTTTCTGTTCTTTTTCACAGAAAGATTGCTAATCATCCTGATATTCATTTTTTTGTACAGGCTTTGAGTCGTATTAAGCCTGTCATTAAGTTAATCTCTCCTCCTTGGAGTCTTAATTTGGTTCTGAGGGCTTTACAGGCTCCTCCGTTTGAACCTATGCATTCTCCGGATATTCAATTACTTTTTTGGAAAGTTTTGTTCCTTTTGGCCATCTCTTCTGCTAGAATAGTTTCTGAGTTATCTGCTCTTTCTTGTGAATCTCCTTTTCTGAATTTTCATCAGGATAAGGCGGTGTTGTGGA
Source organism: Bombina bombina (assembly GCF_027579735.1). Lineage (NCBI taxonomy): Eukaryota > Metazoa > Chordata > Amphibia > Anura > Bombinatoridae > Bombina > Bombina bombina. The sequence goes on along the minus strand of NC_069502.1, from coordinate 275,906,335 downwards.
CTTCATTTAAATTTTTACCTAAGGTTGTGAACATTAGTAGAGAAATTGTTGTCCCTTCTTTGTGTCCTAATCCTAAGAATTCTCTGGAGAGATCTTTACATTCTTTGGATGTAGTAAGAGCTTTGAAATATTATGTTGAAGCTACTAAAGATTTCAGAAAGACTTCTAGTCTATTTGTTAACTTTTCTGGTTCTAGGAAAGGTCAGAAGGCTTCTGCCATTTCTTTGGCGTCTTGGTTAAAGTCTTTGATTCATCATGCTTATGTGGAGTCGGGTAAATCCCCGCCTCAAAGGATTACGGCTCATTCTACTAGGTCAGTTTCTACTTCCTGGGCTTTTAGGAATGAAGCTTCTGTTGATCAGATTTGCAAAGCAGCAACTTGGTCTTCTTTGCATACTTTTACTAAATTCTACCATTTTTATGTTTTTTCTTCTTCTGAAGCAGTTTTTGGTAGAAACGTACTTCAGGCAGCTGTTTCAGTTTGATTCTTCTGCTTATAATTTCAGTTTTCATTATGAGATTAAAACTTTTTGATTTGGGTTGTGGATTATTTTTTTCAGCGGAATTGGCTGACTTTATTTTATCCCTCCCTCTCTAGTGACTCTTGCGTGGAAAGTCCACATCTTGGGTATCTGCTATCCCATACGTCACTAGCTTGGACTCTTGCCAATTACATGAAAAAAAACATAATTTATGTAAGAACTTACCTGATAAATTCATTTCTTTCATATTGGCAAGAGTCCATGAGGCCCACCCTTTTTGTGGTGGTTATGATTTTTTTGTATAAAGCTCAATTATTCAAATTCCTTGTTTGATGCTTTCGCTCCTTTCTTATCACCCCACTTCTTGGCTATTCGTTAAACTGAATTGTGGGTGTGGTGAGGGGTGTATTTATAGGCATTTTGGGGTTTGGGAAACTTTGCCCCTCCTGGTAGGAATGTATATCCCATACGTCACTAGCTCATGGACTCTTGCCAATATGAAAGAAATTAATTTATCAGGTTAGTTCTTACATAAATTATGTTTTTCCCTCTCCGGGGGTCATATGACTTGTTAGTGTTACAAGGTCTCAGATGTGAATGGGGAGCAGGTGTGTTAAATTTGGTGTTATCGCTCTCACACTCTCTTACTCGTCACTGGAATTTCAAAATGGCACCTCATAGCAAAGAACTCTCTCTCAGGATCTGAAAAAAAGAATTGTTGCTCTACATAAAGATGGCCTAGGCTATAAGAAGATTGCCAAGACCCTGAAACTGAGCTGCAGCACGGTGGGAAAGACCATACAGTGTTTTCACTGGACAGGTTCCACTCAGTACAGGCCTCGCCATGGTCAACCAAAGAAGTGCACGTGCTTGGGATCATATCTAGAGGTTGTCTTTGAAAAAGATGTATGAGTGCTGCCAGCATTGCTGCAGAGGTTGAAGGGGTGGGGGGTCAGCCTGTCAGTGCTCAGACCATACGCTGCACACTGCATCAAATTGGTCTGCATGGCTGTTGTCCCAGAAAGAGGCTTCTTCTAAAGATGATGCACAAGAAAGAACGCAAACTGTTTGCTGAGGACAAGCAGACTAAGGACATGGATTACTGGAACCATGTCCTGTGGTCCGATGCGACCAAGATAAACTTATTTGGTTCAGATGGTGTCAATCGTGTGTGATGGCAACCAGGTGAGGAGTACAAAGACAAGTGTGTCTTGTCTACAGTCAAGCATGGTGGTGGGAGTGTCATGGTCTGGCCCTGCATGAGTGCTGCCGGCACTGGGGAGCTACAGTTCATTTAGGGAACCATAAATGCCAACATGTACTGTGACATACTGATGCAGAGCATGATCCCCTCCCTTCGGAGACTGGGCCACAAGGCAGTATTCCAACATAACGACCCCAAACACACCTCCAAGACGACTACTGCCTTACTAAAGAAGCTGAGGGTAAAGGTGATCGCCTGGCCAAGCATGTCTCCAGACTTAAACCCTATTGAGCATCTGTGGGGCATCCTCAAACGGAATGTGGGGGAGCGCAAGGTCTCTAACATCCACCAGCTCCGTGATGTTGTTATGGAGTAGTGGAAGAGGACTCCAGTGGCAACCAGTGAAGCTCTGGGGAACTCCCCCAAGAGGGTTAAGACATTGCTGGAAAATAAGGGTGACCACACAAAATATTGACACTTTGGGCCCAATTTGGACATTTCCACTTAGGGGTGTACTCACTTTTGTTGCCAACTGTTTAGACATTAAAGGGATACTAACCCCAATCTTTCATGATTCAGATAGAAAGTTGCTTAAAATTGCATGCTCTAATTTACTCCTGGTATCAATTTTTCTTTATTATCTTGCCATCTTGATTTGAAAAAGCAGTAATGAAAGGTTAGAAGCCGGCCCATTTTTAGTTCAGCACCTTGGTAGCGCTTGCTGATTGGTTTGCTACATTTAGCCACAAATCAGCAAGTGCTACCCAGGTCCTGAACAAAAAATGGTCCGGCTCTAAAGCTTACAGTACTGCATTTTTCAAATAAAGATAGCATGAGAACAAAGAAAAATTGGTAATAGGAGTGAATTAGAAAGGTGCTAAAAATCTCATGCTCTATCTGAATCATGAAAGAAAAAAAATTGGGTTTAGTGTCCCTTTAACCCCTTAGTGACCAGAGCACTTTTCCATTTTCTGTCCGTTTGGGACCAAGGCTATTTTTACATTTTTGCGGTGTTTGTGTTTAGCTGTAATTTTCTTCTTACTCATTTACTGTACCCACACATATTATATACCGTTTTTCTCGCCATTAAATGGACTTTCTAAAGATACCATTATTTTCATCATATCTTATAATTTACTATAAAAAAAATTATAAAATATGAGGAAAAAATGGAAAAAAACACACTTTTTCTAACTTTGACCCCCAAAATCTGTTACATATCTAAAACCACCAAAAAACACCCATGCTAAATAGTTTCTAAATTTTGTCCTGAGTTTAGAAATACCCAATGTTTACATGTTCTTTGCTTTTTTTGCAAGTTATAGGGCCATAAATACAAGTAGCACTTTGCTATTTCCAAACCATTTTTTTCCAAAATTAGCACTAGTTACATTAGAACACTGATATCTTTCAGGAATCCCTGAATATCCCTTGACAAGTATATATTTTTTTTTAGTAGACATCCCAAAGTATTGATCTAGGCCAATTTTGGTATATTTCATACCACCATTTCACCGCCAAATGCGATCAAATACAAAAAATTGTTCACTTTTTCACAAATTTTTTCACAAACTTTAGGTTTCTCACTGAAATCATTTACAAACAGCTTGTGCAATTATGGCATAAATGGTTGTAAATTCCTCTCTGGGATCCCCTTTGTTCAGAAATAGCACACATATATGGCTTTGGCGTTGCTTTTTGGTAATTAGAAGGCCGCTAAATGCCACTGCGCACCACAAGTGTATCATGCCCAGCAGTTAAGGGGTTAATTAGGGAGCTTTTAGGGAGCTTGTAGGGTTAATTTTAGCTTTAGTGTAGTGTAGTAGACAACCCCAAGTATTGATCTAGGCACATTTTGGTATATTTCATGCCACCATTTCACTGCCAAATGCGATCAAATTAAAAAAAACGTAAAATCTTTCACAATTTTAGGTTTCTCACTGAAATCATTTACAAACAGCTTGTGCAATTATGGCACAAATGGTTGTAAATGCTTGTCTGGGATCCCCTTTGTTCAGAAATAGCAGACATATATGACTTTGGCGTTGCTTTCTGGTAATTAGAAGGCCACTAAATCCTGTTGCGCCTCACACGTGTATTATGGCTAGCAGTGAAAGGGTTAATTAGGGAGTTTGTAGTGAGCTTGCAGGGTTAATTTTAGCTTTAGTGTAGAGATCAGCCTCCCATCTGACACATCCCACCCCCTGATCCCTCCCAAACAGCTCCCTTCCCTCCCCCACCCCACAATTGTCCCCGCCATCTTAAGTACTGGCAGAAAGTCTGCCAGTACTAAAATAAAAGGGTTTTTAAAAAAAAATGAAATTTTTTTTTAGCATATTTACATATGCTGCTGTGTAGGATCCCCCCCTTAGCCCCCAACCTCCCTGATCCCCCCCAAAACCGCTCTCTAACCCTCCCCTCTGCCTTATTGGGGGCCATCTTGGGTACTGGCAGCTGTCTGCCAGTACCCATTTTACAATAAAAAGTGCTTTTTTTGGGTTTTTTTTGTTTTTTTCTGTAGTGTAGCTTCCCCCAACCCCCCACCCCCCACAAACAAACCCCCACCACCTTGCTGATTGTTTGGATTTTATTTTTTATTATATTTTTTATTTCCCCATTTTCTGCAGTGTAGCGGTTCCCACCCGCTCCCTCCCCGTGCACGCGCCCGCCCCCACCCTCCCGTGCACGCGCGCGCGCCCGTGCGCGCCCCCAGCCACCCCCGCCCACGATCCCGCCCCCCTTCAGATCCACATGGCCATCGATGGCCGCCTCCCGGTCCGGCTCCCACCCACCAACGCAGGTAGCCACCGATCTCCGGTGCAGAGAGGGCCACAGAGTGGCTCTCTCTGCACCGGATGACTTAAAAAGGTTATTGCAGGATGCCTCCATATCGAGGCATCACTGCAATAACCGGAAAGCAGCTGGAAGCGAGCAGGATCGCTTCCAGCTGCTTTCCACACTGAGGACGTGCAGGGTACGTTCTCAGGCATTAACTGCCTTTTTTCTGAGGACGTACCCTGCACGTCCTCAGTCGTTAAGGGGTTAATGACTGTGTGCTGTTATTTTGAGGGGACAGCAAATTTACACTGTTATACACGCTGTACACTCACTACTTTACATTGTAGCAAAGTGTCATTTTTTCAGTGTTGTCACATGAAAAGATATAATAAAATATTTACAAAAATGTGAGGGGTGTACTCACTTTTGTTAGATACTGTATGAAGCTTTCAACTAAGAATACCAAGAGAACAAAGCAAAATTGGTGATAAACATAAATTGGAAATTTGTTTAAAATTGCATGCCCTATATGAATCATAAAAGTTTATTTTGGACTTGACTGTTTCGTTAATGATAGGAGTGTTTTGAATTACATTTTCTTGATTATATTTGTTTTTTGTAGAGGTGCCATTAGAAATGCATGCCAGATGCTTATGATCCTTGGCCTTGAAGGAAGATCAGTTTACGAGGAAGATTTTGAGGCTCCATTTTTGGAAATGTCTGCTGAATTTTTTCAGGTATGAAGAATCTTAAAATCAAAGATTAATCACTGATAGGAGGATACTTGGCAACAAACAAATTATACTTATTTGTAGTATTTTAAATGAGTAACATAACTGAAAAACAACCCCTGAACCTGCATCTCATGTGCCTAATATCTTTAGCCCACATTGATATTGAATGTATTTGCTAATAGTGCATTTAGGGTCAGCATTCTATTGTAACAGTTTGAACTTGAGTTGTTGATAATCATATTTATTTCAATATATCAATATTTTTAAAAAATCTGTTATAATGAAAAATAAAATACAACTCTGTTTTATTTTTTCCTTTAATGCATCTTATCTGGCATTGATTGTTCAATGTCCCTTTAAGGACAAAATGTTTACATTTTGAATATTTTTTTTAAATGTTTTTTAAAACGAACATTGTTCTCAGATTATAAAACAAACTATATTGATTTTCTATTTAAAATGACACTGCAATGAAAAATATGAATTTATTGGAAGCATAAATACCTTTGTTATCAAATACTATAAAAATGCATAGATAGCAAGTTAAATAATATCACAAATCTAAACAGACCTATGACCACATCTGTTTAAAAACAGCTGCACTTATGTTTTTCCATCTTAATATGAGCAGAGTACACGGCTTCATTCATTACTTGTGGGAATACAGAACCTGGCCACCAGGATAAGGCAAAGACACCCCAGCCAAAGGCTTAAATACCTCCCCCACTCCCCTCATCCGCCAGTCATTCTTTTCATTTTGTCACAGGAGGATGGCAGAGAAGTGTCTGAAGATTCGAAGTAGTCTCTTATGGAGGGTAGTACTCTTCGGAATGGGACTGGAGTTTTAAGTAGTCTTGACAGCCTCTCGTGAGAGCATTGACGAATGTTAGGGTCTGGAGATGCAGGGAGAGTTTTTCTGCGAAACCATCCAGACTCGTATTAACAGCTCCTTAAGCAATCGGTGTTGACGAGTTTCACTGCCTGCTTTCTACCACTCAAGTCCATGTTTCCATTTTTTTTTTTCTTCTCTCTTCCTCTCGCTCCCAATACCTAATAACTTTTTTGTATATGATGCTAAATAAGCCTGTTAATAATGTAATTTCATGTTGTCTAAGGAATTTTTTAATTAAAAATGCATAACATACTTAACCTCGCCTCCTGGAATGTTAGAGGGATAACTTCGCCTCATAAACGGAAAAAGATTTTAAACCAATTAAAAAGACACAGAGTAGACATAGCGTTTCTCCAAGAAACCCACCTGAACGAAACTTAACTAAATAAACTTAAATCTGACTGGGTGGGAGAAGTAGTGGGTACACCATGTCTGAGTAGGAAAAAAGGTGTTGCTTTTCTGTTTCATAAAAAACTTCAATTTAAAATTATTAATATAGAGGCAGATCTAGAGGAGAGAGATCTTATTATACAAATGGAAATAGCTGGAACCAAATTTGTGCTATGTAACGTCTATGGGCCTAATAAAGTCGATAAGGGATTTTTGGTCAACCTGCAAAGTAAATTACCCCACTTCTCTGAGAATTTAATCGTTGCAGGTGATTTTAACCTGGTTAAATATCCCACTCTGGATAGACTAAAACCATCATTAAACAAAAATAGCAAACAAGAAGTTAAAATGATTAAGAATTTCTCTAACTTATTGCACCTTAAAGATATCTGGTGGATTTATAATCCAGATCTTAGGAAATTTTCATGCGAATCGCATGCCCATATTACATTGTCTAGAATAGACTACTTTCTAATAAGTGACAAAATGCTACGCTTAGAGATGGAACCTGAAATCCAGGAAATAGTCATTTCAGATCACGTCATTATCACATTAAATATTAAATTAACGCGCATGAAGCAAATTTCAAAAGGTTTTTTTCCCCCAGATATCTTACTACAAACACTCAATTTCAGGCATGGCTTAAAATTAAGTGGATAGAATTCATCCAGATTAATGATACATTTGGAATTAAACCAGAAACGCTATGGGAGACATTTAAGGCAGTGATAAGGGGCGAAATAAAAGCATATTTAGTAATCCAAAAGCGGAAACAGATGGCTAGAGACATAGAACTTGCTTCGCAATTGCGTAACGCATTTAGTTCTTATATTAGTGATCCGTCTAGGACATTTTGGAGAGCATACCAAAAAGTTAAAAAGGAAAGAGAATTATTTTTGACACAAAGGGCAGCGCAAGATGACCTTAGGAAGAGGTTTTTCTTCTTTAGGTATAGGGGTAAAGCGGGGAAAGCATTAGCTAATTTAACCAAAGCCAAAAAAAAGAGGGACTCAATCGGAGCAATTAAGACTACAGAAGGCCGTATCACAAATATAGTAGACATTCAAAAATATATTTCTTCTGTTATGTGTGATCAGTCCACGGGTCATCATTACTTCTGGGATATAACTCCTCCCCAACAGGAAATGCAAGAGGATTCACCCAGCAGAGCTGCATATAGCTCCTCCCCTCTACGTCAGTCCCAGTCATTCTCTTGCACCCAACGACTAGATAGGATGTGTGAGAGGACTATGGTGATTATACTTAGTTTTTATGACTTCAATCAAAAGTTTGTTATTTTACAATAGCACCGGAGCGTGTTATTACTTCTCTGGCAGAGTTTGAGGAAGAATCTGCCAGAGTTTTTTACTATGATTTTAACCGGAGTTGTTAAGATCATATTGCTGTTCTCGGCCATCTGAGGGAGGTAAAGGCTTCAGATCAGGGGACAGCGGGCAGATGAATCTGCATTGAGGTATGTAGCAGTTTTTATTTTCTGAATGGAATTGATGAGAAAATCCTGCCATACCGTTAAAATGACATGTATGTATACACTTCAGTATTCTGGGGATGGTATTTCACCGGAACTACTCTGTTAAAGGTCACTAATCCTTTTAATAACTATTTATCATGTTAAACGTTTTTGCTGGAATGTAGAATCGTTTACATTGCTGAGGTACTGTGTGAATAAATATTAATGGGCATTATTTTCCACTTGGCAGCCTTTTTTGCTTTTATTTGTGACAGTTTCGTTTCTCTTCACTGCTGTGTGGGAGAGGGAGGGGCCGTTTTTGGCGCTCTTTGCTACGCATCAAAAAATTCCAGTCAGTTACTTTTATATTTCCTGCATGATCCGGTTCATCTCTGACAGATCTCAGGGGTCTTCAAACTTCTTTGAAGGGAGGTAAATTCTCTCAGCAGAGCTGTGAGAATTCTTATAGTGACTGTGAATAAAAACGTTGCTTTGTATTTTTTATGTCAAATTTAATTATTGTTATTTTACTAATGGGAACAAACCTTTGCTAAAAGTTGTGTTGTTTTAAAGTTTGATGCTATAACTGTTTTTTCAGTTCATTATTTCAACTGTCATTTAATCGTTTAGTACCTCTTTGAGGCACAGTACGTTTTTGCTAAAAAAGATTATAACCAAGTTGTAAGTTTTTTTGCTAGTGTGTTAAACATGTCTGACTCAGAGGAAGATATCTGTGTCATTTGTTCCAATGCCAAGGTGGAGCCCAATAGAAATTTATGTACTAACTGTATTGATGCTACTTTAAATAAAAGTCAATCTGTACAATGTGAACAAATTTCACCAAACAGCGAGGGGAGAGTTATGCCGACTAACTCGCCTCACGCGGCAGTACCTGCATCTCCCGCCCGGGAGGTGCGTGATATTATGGCGCCTAGTACATCTGGGCGGCCATTACAGATAACATTACAAGATATGGCTACTGTTATGACTGAAGTTTTGTCTAAATTACCAGAACTAAGAGGCAAGCGTGATCACTCTGGGGTGAGAACAGAGTGCGCTGACAATACTAGGGCCATGTCTGATACTGCGTCACAGCTCGCAGAGCATGAGGACGGAGAGCTTCATTCTGTGGGTGACGGTTCTGATCCAAACAGATTGGATTCAGATATTTCAAATTTTAAATTTAAATTGGAAAACCTCCGTGTATTACTAGGGGAGGTCTTAGCAGCTCTTAATGATTGTAACACCGTTGCAATACCAGAGAAACTGTGTAGGTTGGATAAATACTTTGCGGTACCGGCGAGTACTGACGTTTTTCCTATACCTAAGAGACTAACTGAAATTGTTACTAAGGAGTGGGATAGACCCGGTGTGCCGTTCTCACCCCCTCCAATATTTAGAAAGATGTTTCCAATAGACGCCACCACTCGGGACTTATGGCAAACGGTCCCTAAGGTGGAGGGAGCAGTTTCTACTTTAGCTAAGCGTACCACTATCCCGGTGGAGGATAGCTGTGCTTTTTCAGATCCAATGGATAAAAAATTAGAGGGTTACCTTAAGAAAATGTTTGTTCAACAAGGTTTTATATTGCAACCCCTTGCATGTATCGCGCCGATTACGGCTGCGGCAGCATTTTGGATTGAGTCTCTGGAAGAGAACCTTAGTTCATCTACGCTAGACGACATTACGGACAGGCTTAGAGTCCTTAAACTAGCTAATTCTTTCATTTCGGAGGCCGTAGTACATTTAACCAAACTTACGGCTAAGAACTCAGGATTCGCCATACAGGCACGTAGGGCGCTGTGGCTAAAATCCTGGTCAGCCGATGTTACTTCTAAGTCCAAATTACTTAATATACCTTTCAAGGGGCAGTCTTTATTTGGGCCCGGTTTGAAAGAAATTATCGCTGACATTACAGGAGGTAAGGGCCACGCCCTACCTCAAGACAAAGCCAAAGCTAAGGCTAGACAGTCTAATTTTCGTCCCTTTCGGAATTTCAAAACAGGAGCAGCATCAACCTCCACTGCACCAAAACAGGAGGGAACTGTTGCTCGTTACAGGCAAGGCTGGAAGCCTAACCAGTCCTGGAACAAGAGCAAGCAGGCCAGGAAACCTGCTGCTGTCCCAAAGACAGCATGAATCGAGAGCCCCCGATCCGGGACCGGATCTAGTGGGGGGCAGACTTTCTCTCTTCGCCCAGGCCTGGGCAAGAGATGTTCAGGATCCCTGGGCACTAGAGATCATATCTCAGGGATACCTTCTAGACTTCAAATTATCTCCCCCAAGAGGGAGATTTCATCTGTCAAGGTTGTCAACAAACCAGATAAAGAAAGAGGCGTTTCTACGCTGTGTACAAGACCTGTTATTAATGGGAGTGATCCATCCGGTTCCGCGGTCGGAACAAGGACAAGGGTTCTACTCAAACCTGTTTGTGGTTCCCAAAAAAGAGGGAACTTTCAGGCCAATCTTAGATTTAAAGATTCTAAACAAATTCCTAAGAGTTCCATCCTTCAAAATGGAAACTATTCGGACAATCTTACCCATGATCCAAAAGGGTCAGTACATGACCACAGTGGATTTAAAAGATGCTTACCTTCACATACCGATCCACAAGGATCATCACCGGTATCTAAGGTTTGCCTTCTTAGACAGGCACTACCAGTTTGTAGCTCTTCCATTCGGATTGGCTACGGCTCCAAGAATCTTCACAAAGGTTCTGGGTGCCCTTCTGGCGGTACTAAGACCGCGAGGGATTTCGGTAGCTCCGTACCTAGACGACATTCTAATACAAGCTTCAAGTTTTCAGACTGCCAAGTCTCATACAGAGTTAGTTCTGGCATTTCTAAGGTCGCATGGATGGAAAGTGAACGAAAAGAAGAGTTCTCTTTTTCCTCTCACAAGAGTTCCATTCTTGGGGACTCTTATAGATTCTGTGGAAATGAAGATTTACCTGACAGAAGACAGGTTAACAAAGCTTCAAAATGCATGCCGTGTCCTTCATTCCATTCAACACCCGTCAGTAGCTCAATGCATGGAGGTGATCGGCTTAATGGTAGCGGCAATGGACATAGTACCTTTTGCACGCCTACACCTCAGACCGCTGCAATTGTGCATGCTAAGTCAGTGGAATGGGGATTACTCAGATTTGTCCCCTACTCTGAATCTGAATCAAGAGACCAGAAATTCTCTTCTATGGTGGCTTTATCGGCCACACCTGTCCAGGGGGATGCCATTCAGCAGGCCAGACTGGACAATTGTAACAACAGACGCCAGCCTACTAGGTTGGGGCGCTGTCTGGAATTCTCTGAAGGCTCAGGGACTATGGAATCAGGAGGAGAGTCTCCTTCCAATAAACATTCTGGAATTGAGAGCAGTTCTCAATGCCCTTCTGGCTTGGCCCCAATTAACAACTCGGGGGTTCATCAGGTTTCAGTCGGACAACATCACGACTGTAGCTTACATCAACCATCAGGGAGGGACAAGAAGCTCCCTAGCAATGATGGAAGTATCAAAGATAATTCGCTGGGCAGAGTCTCACTCTTGCCACCTGTCAGCAATCCACATCCCGGGAGTGGAGAACTGGGAGGCGGATTTCTTGAGTCGCCAGACTTTTCATCCGGGGGAGTGGGAACTTCATCCGGAGGTCTTTGCCCAAATACTTCGACGTTGGGGCAAACCAGAGATAGATCTCATGGCGTCTCGCCAGAACGCCAAACTTCCTCGCTACGGGTCCAGATCCAGGGATCCGGGAGCGGTTCTGATAGATGCTTTGACAGCACCTTGGAACTTCGGGATGGCTTATGTGTTTCCACCCTTCCCGCTGCTTCCTCGATTGATTGCCAAAATCAAACAGGAGAGAGCATCAGTGATTCTAATAGCGCCTGCATGGCCACGCAGGACTTGGTATGCAGATCTAGTGGACATGTCATCCTGTCCGCCTTGGTCTCTACCTCTAAGACAGGACCTTCTGATACAGGGTCCATTCAAACATCAAAATCTAACTTCTCTGAAGCTGACTGCTTGGAAATTGAACGCTTGATTTTATCAAAACGTGGTTTTTCTGAGTCGGTTATTGATACCCTGATACAGGCTAGGAAGCCGGTTACCAGAAGGATTTACCATAAAATATGGCGTAAATACCTATACTGGTGCGAATCCAAAGGTTACTCCTGGAGTAAGGTTAGGATCGCTAGGATATTGTCTTTTCTACAAGAAGGTTTAGAAAAGGGTTTATCAGCTAGTTCATTAAAAGGACAGATTTCAGCTCTGTCCATCCTGTTACACAGGCGTCTGTCAGAAAATCCAGACGTCCAGGCTTTTTGTCAGGCTTTAGCTAGGATCAAGCCTGTGTTTAAAGCTGTTGCTCCGCCATGGAGTTTAAACTTAGTTCTTAACGTTTTACAAGGTGTTCCGTTTGAACCCCTTCATTCCATTGATATAAAATTGTTATCTTGGAAAGTTCTGTTTTTAATGGCTATTTCCTCGGCTCGAAGAGTCTCTGAGTTATCAGCCTTACATTGTGATTCTCCTTATCTGATTTTTCACTCAGACAAGGTAGTTCTGCGTACTAAACCTGGGTTCTTACCTAAGGTAGTCACTAACAGGAATATCAATCAAGAGATTGTTGTTCCATCCTTGTGTCCAAATCCTTCTTCAAAGAAGGAACGTCTTCTACACAATCTGGATGTAGTTCGTGCCCTCAAGTTCTACTTGCAGGCAACTAAAGATTTTCGCCAAACTTCTTCCCTGTTTGTCGTTTATTCTGGACAGAGGAGAGGTCAAAAAGCTTCTGCTACCTCTCTCTCTTTTTGGCTTCGTAGCATAATACGTTTAGCCTATGAGACTGCTGGACAGCAGCCTCCTGAAAGAATTACAGCCCACTCCACTAGAGCTGTGGCTTCCACTTGGGCCTTTAAGAATGAGGCCTCTGTTGAACAGATTTGCAAGGCTGCAACTTGGTCTTCGCTTCATACTTTTTCCAAATTTTACAAATTTGACACTTTTGCTTCTTCGGAGGCTATTTTTGGGAGAAAGGTTCTTCAGGCAGTGGTTCCTTCTGTATAATGAGCCTGCCTATCCCTCCCGTCATCCGTGTACTTTTGCTTTGGTATTGGTATCCCAGAAGTAATGATGACCCGTGGACTGATCACACATAACAGAAGAAAACATAATTTATGCTTACCTGATAAATTCCTTTCTTCTGTTGTGTGATCAGTCCACGGCCCGCCCTGTTTTAAGGCAGGTAAATATTTTTTAAATTATACTCCAGTCACCACTTCACCCTTGGTTACTCCTTTCTCGTTGATTCTTGGTCGAATGACTGGGACTGACGTAGAGGGGAGGAGCTATATGCAGCTCTGCTGGGTGAATCCTCTTGCATTTCCTGTTGGGGAGGAGTTATATCCCAGAAGTAATGATGACCCGTGGACTGATCACACAACAGAAGAAAGGAATTTATCAGGTAAGCATAAATTATGTTTTCTTTCATGTAATTAGCAAGAGTCCATGAGCTAGTGACGTATGGGATATACATTCCTACCAGGAGGGGCAAAGTTTCCCAAACCTTAAAATGCCTATAAATACACCCCTCACCACACCCACAAATCAGTTTTACAAACTTTGCCTCCTATGGAGGTGGTGAAGTAAGTTTGTGCTAGATTCTACGTTGATATGCGCTCCGCAGCAGGTTGGAGCCCGGTTTTCCTCTCAGCGTGCAGTGAATGTCAGAGGGATGTGAGGAGAGTATTGCCTATTTGAATGCAATGATCTCCTTCTACGGGGTCTATTTCATAGGTTCTCTGTTATCGGTCGTAGAGATTCATCTCTTACCTCCCTTTTCAGATCGACGATATACTCTTTTATATATATATATATATATATATATATATATATATATATATATATATATATATATATATATATATATATATATATATATATATACCATTACCTCTGCTGATTTTCGTTTCAGTACTGGTTTGGCTTTCTACAACATGTAGATGAGTGTCCTGGGGTAAGTAAGTAAGCTTATTTTCTGTGGCACTCTAAGCTATGGTTAGGCACTTTTTTATAAAGTTCTAAATATATGTATTCAAACATTTATTTGCCTTGACTCAGGATGTTCAACATTCCTTATTTTCAGACAGTCAGTTTCATATTTGGGATAATGCATTTGAATCAATAATTTTTTCTTACCTTAAAAAATTTGACTTTTTCCCTGTGGGCTGTTAGGCTCGCGGGGGCTGAAAATGCTTCATTTTATTGCGTCATTCTTGGCGCAGACTTTTTTGGCGCAAATTTTTTTTTCTGTTTCCGGCGTCATACGTGTCGCCGGAAGTTGCATCATTTTTTGACGTTTTTTTGCGTCAAAAGTGTCGGCGTTCCAGATGTGGCGTCATTTTTGGCGCCAAAAGCATTTAGGCGCCAAATAATGTGGGCGTCTTATTTGGCGCTAAAAAATATGGGCGTCATTTTTGTCTCCACATTATTTAAGTCTCATTATTTATTGCTTCTGGTTGCTAGAAGCTTGTTCACTGGCATTTTTTCCCCATTCCTGAAACTGTCATTTAAGGAATTTGATCAATTTTGCTTTATATGTTGTTTTTTTCTATTACATATTGCAAGATGTTCCACGTTGCAACGGAGTCAGAAGATACTTCAGGAAAATCGCTGCCCGGTGCTGGAGCTACCAAGCTAAGTGTATCTGCTATAAACTTTTGGTATCTGTTTCTCCAGCTGTTGTTGTATTGCATGTCATGACAAACTTATTAATGCAGATAAAATTTCCTTTAGTACTGTTACATTACCTGTTGCTGTTCCGTCAACATCTAATTTTCAGAGTGTTCCTGATAACATAAGAGATTTTATTTTTAAATCCATTAAGAAGGCTATGTCTGTTATTTCTCCTTCTAGTATACATAAAAGTCTTTTAAAACTTCTCTTTTTTCAGATGAATTTTTAAATGAACATCATCATTCTGATACTGATAATGGTTCTTCTGGTTCAGAGGTTTCTGTCTCAGAGGTTGATGCTGATAAATCTTTGTATTTGTTCAAGATGGAATTTATTCGTTCTTTACTTAAAGAAGTATTAATTGCATTAGAAATAGAGGATTCTGCTCCTCTTGATACTAAATCTAAACGTTTAAATAAGGTTTTTAAATCTCCTGTAGTTATTCCAGAAGTGTTTTCTCTCCCTGATGCTATTTCTGAAGTAATTTCCAGGGAATGGAATAATTTGGGTAATTCATTTGCTCCTTCTAAAACGTTTTAAGCAATTATATCCTGTGCCATCTGACAGATTAGAGTTTTTTGGGACAAAATCCCTAAGGTTAATGGGGCTGTCTCTACTCCTGCTATATTTTTAGCGGATGTTGCTGCAGCTTCAACTTTTTGGTTAGAAGCTTTAGCGCAACAAGTAACAGATCATAATTTTATAGCATTATTATTATTCTTTAACATGCTAATAATTTTATTTGTGATACCATCTTTTGATATCATTAGAGTTGATGTCAGGTATATGTCTCTAGCTATTTTAGCTAGAAGAGCTTTATGGCTTAAAACTTGGAATGCTGATATGTCTTCTAAGTCAACTTTGCTTTCCCTTTCTTTCCAGGGTAATTAATTATTCGGTTTTCAGTTGGATTCTATTATCTCAACTGTTACTGGAGGGAAGGGAACTTTTTTACCAAAGGATAAAAAAATCTAAGGTAAATTTAGGTCTAATAATCGTTTTTGTTCCTTTCCTCACAACAAGGAACAAAAGCCTGATCCTTCATCCTCAGGAGCGGTATCAGTTTGGAAACCATTTCCAGTTTGGAATATATCCAAGCCTTATAGAAACCTAAAGCCAGCTCCTAAGTACCCATGAAGGTGCGGCCCTCATTCCAGCTCAGCTGGTATGGGGCAGATTACGTTTTCTTCAAAGAAATTTGGATCAATTCCGTTCACAATCTCTGGTTTCAGAACATTGTTTCAGAAAGGTACAGAATTGGCTTCAAGTTAAGGACTCCTGCAAAGAGATTTTTTTCTTTCCCGGGTCCCAGTAAACCCAGCAAAGGCTCAGCATTTCTGAAATGTGTTTCAGATCTAGAGTTGGCTGGAGTAATTATGCCAGTTCCAGTTCTGGAACAGGGGCTGGGGTTTTATTCTATCTCTTCATTGTACCAAAGAAGGTCAATTCCTTCAGACCAGTTCCGGATCTATCAATATTGAATCGTTATGTAAGGATACCAACATTCAAGATGGTAGCTGTAAGGACTATCCTGCCTTTTGTTCAGCAAGGGCATTATATGTCTACAATAGATTTACAGGATGCATATCTGCATATTCCGATTCATCCAGATCACTTTTAGTTTCTGAGATTCTCTTTTTAGACAAGCATTACCAGTTTTGTGGCTCTACCGTTTGGCCTAGCTTCAGCTCCAAGAATTTTTTCAAAGGTTCTCGGTGCCCTTCTGTCTGTAATCAGAGAACAGGGTTTTGGTATTTCCTTATTTGGACGATATCTTGGTACTTGCTCAGTCTTCACATTTTCGCAGAATCTCATATGAATCGACTTGTGTTGTTTCTTCAAGATCATGGTTGGAGGATCAATTTACCAAAAAGTTCATTGATTCCTCAGACAAGGGTAACCTTTTTAGGTTTCCAGATAGATTCAGTGTCTATGACTCTGTCCTTGCCAGACAAGAGAAGTTTAACATTGATATCAGCTTGTCAAAACCTTCAGTCACAATCATTCCCTTTGGTAGCCTTATGCATGGAAATTTTAGGTCTTAGGACTGCCGCATCGGATGCGATCTCCTTTGCTCGTTTTCACATGCGACCTCTTCAGCTCTGTATGCTGAACCAATGGTGCAGGGATTACACAAAGATATCTCAATTAATATCTTTAAACCGATTATACGACACTCTCTGACGTGGTGGACAGATCACCATCGTTTAGTTCAGGGGGCTTCTTTGTTCTTCCGACCTGGACTATAATCTCAACAGATGCAAGTCTTACAGGTTGGGGAGCTGTGTGGGGGTCTCTGACGGCACAAGGGGTTTGGGAATCTCAGGAGGTGAGACTACCGATCAATATTTGGGAACTCTGTGCAATTTTCAGAGCTCTTCAGTCTTGGCCTCTTCTGAAGAGAGAGTTGTTCATTTGTTTTCAGATAGACAATGTCACAACTGTGGCATACATCAATCATCAAGGAGGGACTCACAGTCCTCTGGCTATGAAAGAAGTATCTCGAATTTTGGTTTGGCCAGAATCCAACTCCTGTCTAATCTCTGCGGTTCATATCCCAGGTATAGACAATTGGGAAGCGGATTATCTCAGTTGCCAAACGTTGCATCCGGGCGAATGGTCTCTTCACCCAGAGGTATTTCTTCAGATTGTTCAAATGTGGGAACTCCCAGAAATAGATCTGATGGCTTCTCATCTAAACAAGAAACTTCCCTGGTATCTGTCCAGATCCCGGGATCCTCGGAAGGAGGCAGTGGATGCATTATCACTTCCTTGGAAGTATCATCCTGCCTATATCTTTCCGCCTCTAGTTCTTCTTCCAAGAGTATTCTCCAAGATTCTAAGGAATGCTCGTTTGTCCTGCTGGTAGCTCCAGCATGGCCTCACAGGTTTTGGTATGCGGATCTTGTCCGGATGGCCTCTTGCCAGCTGTGGACTCTTCCGTTAAGACCAGACTTTCTGTCGCAAGGTCCTTTCTTCCATCAGGATCTCAAATCCTTAAATTTTAAGGTATGGAGTTTGAACGCTTGATTCTTGGTCAAAGAGGTTTCTCTGACTCTGTGATTGATACTATGTGACAGGCTCGTAAATCTGTATCTAGAGAGATATATTATAGAGTCTGGAAGACTTATATTTCTTAGTGTCTTTCTCATCATTTTTCTTGGCATTCTTTTTGAATACCGAGAATTTTACAGTTTTTTTCAGGATGGTTTAGATAAAGGTTTGTCCGCAAGTTCCTTGTATGGACAAATCTCTGCTCTTTCTGTTCTTTTTCACAGAAAGATTGCTAATCTTCCTGATATTCATTGTTTTGTACAAGCTTTGGTTCGTATAAAACCTATCATTAAGTCAATTTCTCCTCCTTGGAGTTTGAATTTGGTTCTGGGGGCTCTTCAAGCTCCTCCTTTTGAAGCCATGTATTCTTTGGTCATTAAATTACTTTCTTGGAAAGTTTTGTTTCTTTTGGCCATCTCTTCTGCCAGAAGAGTCTCTGAATTATCTGCTCTTTCTTGTGAGTCTCCTTTTCTGATTTTTCATCAGGATAAGGCGGTGCTGCAAACTTCTTTTGAATTTTTTACCTAAGGTTGTGAATTCTAACAACATTAGTAGAGAAATTGTGGTTCCTTCATTATGTCCTAATCCTATGAATTCTAAGGAGAAATCATTGCATTCTTTGGATGCTGTTAGAGCTTTGTATTATTATGTTGAAGCTACTAAGTCTTTCCGAAAGACTTCTAGTCTATTTGTCATCTTTTCCGGTTCTAGAAAAGGCCAGAAAGCTTCTGCCATTTCTTTGGCATCTTGGTTGAAATCTTTATTTCATCATGCCTATGTCGAGTCGGGTAAAACTCCGCCTCGAAGGATTACAGCTCATTCTACTAGGTCAGTTTCTACTTCCTGGGCGTTTAGGAATGAAGCTTCGGTTGATCAGATTCGCAAAGCAGCAACTTGGTCCTCTTTGCATACTTTTACTAAATTCTACCAATTTTGATTTGTTTTCTTCTTCTGAAGCAGTTTTTGGTAGAAAAGTACTTCAGACAGTGGTTTCAGTTTGAATCTTCTGCTTATGTTTTCATTAAACTTTATTTTGGGTGTGGATTATTTTCAGCAGGAATTGGCTGTCTTTATTTTATCCCTCCCTCTCTAGTGACTCTTGCGTGGAAAGATCCACATCTTGGGTAGTCATTATCCCATACGTCACATGCTCATGGACTCTTGCTAATTACATGAAAGAAAACATAATTTATGTAAGAACTTACCTGATAAATTCATTTCTTTCATATTAGCAAGAGTCCATGAGGCCCACCCTTTTTTGTGGTGGTTATGATTTTTTTGTATAAAGCACAATTATTCCAATTCCTTATTTTTTATGCTTTCGCACTTTTTTCTTATCACCGCACTTCTTGGCTATTCGTTAAAGTGATTTGTGGGTGTGGTGAGGGGTGTATTTATAGGCATTTTAAGGTTTGGGAAACTTTGCCCCTCCTGGTAGGAATGTATATCCCATACGTCACTAGCTCATGGACTCTTGCTAATATGAAAGAAATGCATTTATCAGGTAAGTTCTTACATAAATGATGTTTTGTGCATACTTTAAGGAAGTTTACTCTGAATCCGCGGTAGATATGCAAACCAAAAATGACTTTTGGGATAAAACCCAGCTCCCAAGATTGGATAAACAGAGACTAGATGAACTAAATCTTCCCATTACCCTACTTGAAGTAATTAATGCAATAAAAAAAATGGCACCCAACAAGGCCGCCGGCCCAGATCAACTCCCTGCTGAACTTTATAAAGTACTAGCAGAGGATATTGCGCCATTACTAGTCTCTTTATTTAATCAATATTTTATTAAAAACAATTCATGTTCAAAATATTTTGCTGCATCACTTATAACCCTGATACTTAAAAAAAAAATAAGAATGCAGAAGAAATTGGCTCATATAGACCAATATCACTATTAAATAGTGATTATAAAATTTTTATGTCTATAGTTGCGCACAGACTTAAACAGGTTATTGGTTCACTTATTCACAAAGACCAGGTAGGTTTTATGTCAGGTAGAAATTCCTTACGTAATCTACGCAAAATTCAGCTAGTTTTAAATCTATACCAAAAACAAGTAGATGGGAAACGCTGCACCCTAGACTCAGACGCAGCAATAGTATCAATTGATGCAGAGAAGGCCTTCGACTCCATAACGTGGGACCATTTATTTACAGCACTGGCGAAATGTGGAGTCGAGGGCCCTTTCTCTCATTTTGTTAAATTAATTTATCAAACATCTTCAGCCGCTGTTATCATTAATGAGACCCTTACAGATTATTTCCCCCTATATAATGGCTCAAGACAGGGATGCCCACTGTCCCCATATCTGTTTTAATTTAGCGCTTGAGCCACTGGCTATCCAACTAAGGAAAGAACTGGAGGGGATTAAAATAGGTAAACGAAAGATAACGCTATTATATGCGGATGATTTATTAGTCTTATTATCCAACTAAAAAAAAAAAATCAAATCCCACAAAAGACAGCGCAATCTGTGAAGGCAAACAGATAGACTCCAATAGTGCAATATTGTATGTAAAAAAAACAGCACTTTATTGACAAACACTTTAGCCAGAATACTCACAATATGCGAGATAAAAACATGCACAAAAAGGTATCTTTGTGTAGCGATATAGCCCGGTGATTGTGTGGTCAAAGGAAGCTTGGGAGAAAAGCAGCAGATTTTCCGGTCGGCGTGTGACGTCAACACCCGACAAACAGCTGATCGATGTTTCCCTTAGTCCCAATACACACAGGCTTGCCGAGCTTGCAGAGCTTGTTGCCTCAACGCGTTTCTCGCCCCCTACTGGGCGCTTTCTCAAGAGGAATATTCCTGCTGCTTTTCTCCCAAGCTTCCTTTGACCACACAATCACCGGGCTATATCGCTACACAAAGATACCTTTTTGTGCATGTTTTTATCTCGCATATTGTGAGTATTCTGGCTAAAGTGTTTGTCAATAAAGTGCTGTTTTTTTTTACATACAATATTGCACTATTGGAGTCTATCTGTTTGCCTTCACAGATTGCGCTGTCTTTTGTGGGATTGGAGTTACTGTGTATCAGCTGCAGGACAAGCAGTGTTTTTCAAGCAGCTGCAACTGCGTTTTCAAAAAGAATTCTCCAGACACCATCTTTCAGTATTAGTAAGACTGTTCTCAATTTGAGTTTATAACCTGTTTTGGACTTTTATTATTTTGGACTATTCGCTACCGATATAACACCTTTATTAAGTAATATTTAGATCCATATTTATTGCCATTTTTTGTGCTATTTTAGTGCTGTGTCCATTCTATTGCTATATATATCTTTAGTTAATATCTCCCATACACATATTCATATATTTGCTGAGTGACTGTTGCGCTGATTGTTTTTGGTGGTTTGTGTGCTAAAAAAAAAAAATACCAATTTTAAATCAAATTCTAAGAGACTTCGGGCTTTTCTCTGGCTATAAAATTAATTCGTTAAAATCTGAAATTTATTGGTTAAGTAAAAATAAGGAATCGTTACAATCTCTTCCATTTAAAGAAGCAAAAGACCATTTTTCCTAACTGGGCATTAAGCTGTCTATCAAATTTGAAGAATGGTACGATCTTAATTATCCGCCAATTTTCCTTAAAATTAAATACTATATGGAAAAGTGGGCTAAATTTAAACTTACCCTGACAGGTAAAATTAACTTAATTAAAATGTTATTATTTCCTAAATTGTTGTATCTCATGCAAAATCTCCCAATAATAATTAAAAAACAAGATATTAAAAGATTTAAGCAAGGATGCATACAATTTTTATGGGGGAAAAAAAGAAGAGCAATATCGTATAAAAAGCTTACGCTATCTAGAACAGAAGGAGGTCTAGCGCTACCGGATATAGAGTTATATAACTTAGTCTGTATTGGAAAGGTGGCTCTAGACTGGTTAACTGAATCTGACTATTATGCTGCCCTACTTCTTGAGAGAGTCTTAGCATATCCATACTCCCTTAGTGCTCTCCTTCACACAACTAAAGATAAATGTCCTCAGAAAATTAAATCTTTGCCTACTATACAGATGGTAATCTTGGCGTGGCAGAAAATACTGCAGATTTTAGATGTTAATGTCTTACTTTCTACCTATCTCCCCATTTTGGGAAATCCGAATTTTGTGCCGGCATTGAAGTCCAGTATTTTTAAAAATTGGGCCCAAAGAGGGATTAATACACTAATTACTAAAATTAAGCAACATTTTCAGATAACAAACAAAGAATTTTACGCCTACCTACAGATTAAGCATTATGTACAAGAGATCTTGCAAAATAATTCAGGGTTAGCCTCCTTGGATAAAATAGAACCAGTTAGAACTCTGTTTAAGGCAGGTAGATATAGTATTTCAACTTTTTATAGATTGATTACCTCTACTAATGGGTATATTATCTTACAAAGAACGTCAGAAAGCTGGGAGATATCGCCCGAAAGAATCCAGGAAAGTTATAATCTTCTAGATAAAGCAACAGTTTCCTCCTCCTGGAGGGAAACACACACTAAATTTATTACTAGAAGGTATATCACTCCATATCTGAAGTCAAAGTGGGATAGATCTACTGTATCCTGCCAAAAATGTAAGAACAACAGGGCAGACCTGGAGCATTGCTTCTGGTATTGTCATAAAATCAAAAAGTTTTGGTATAAAATAGGTAATTGGGTTAGCAAAATTAATCAGTGTAAATTTCAAATATCAGCTAAGAACGTTTTCTTTTTTATTAACCAAGAAGAAGCAATTTATAAAAATACCCGCCAATTGAATATCATAATTGTTACAGGATGGCTTTTAATTTTGAAACATTGGAAATCTAAAAAAGCCCCAAGCCTGCAAGAGTTTATGCATAAAATACAAAATCAAATAATAATGGAACAAATTGATACGTCAGTTAATTCTGAGGCTCAAATTAAGAAATTTTTCCATAAATGGGAGAGTATAATAGTTTTCCAGAAACTATACAGAGACAGATAATTGCCCCGTTTCGGGGTACAATTTATATGGAACAGGCGATAGCCAATAAAGACTATCCGGCGTTAACAAGGTAGAGTGGGAGGGAGGGGACGAGAGTGGGGTCTTTTTTTTTTTTTTTTTTTTTCCTTTTTTTTTTTCTCTCTCTCCTTTTTTAGGTTATTAGAAAATTTCCAATTCAATAGGCAATTAAGGGCCTGGTATTATGATCCCATAAATGCAGGTTTAATTAACGGAATAAGATTTAGGATTATAAATGAACGGATTTATGTGAAGTAATGGAATTAATGTATGCAAGGCTATTCAATATATTGTAATACTGTTAACAATTGTATTGATTGTAATGCATTTATAAGGATCGTCGAGGTTTTTCTTTCTTTTTTTTATCGATGTTCCTTATTCTCTTTATTTCTTTCATGTAATTAGCAAGAGTCCATGAGCTAGTGACGTATGGGATATACATTCCTACCAGGAGGGGCAAAGTTTCCCAAACCTCAAAATGCCTATAAATACACCCCTCACCACACCCACAATTCAGTTTTACAAACTTTGCCTCCGATGGAGGTGGTGAAGTAAGTTTGTGCTAGATTCTACGTTGATATGCGCTCCGCAGCAAGTTGGAGCCCGGTTTTCCTCTCAGCGTGCAGTGAATGTCAGAGGGATGTGAAGAGAGTATTGCCTATTTGAATGCAGTGATCTCCTTCTACGGGGTCTATTTCATAGGTTCTCTGTTATCGGTCGTAGAGATTCATCTCTTACCTCCCTTTTCAGATCGACGATATACTCTTATATATACCATTACCTCTGCTGATTCTCGTTTCAGTACTGGTTTGGCTTTCTACAAACATGTACATGAGTGTCCTGGGGTAAGTAAATCTTATTTTCTGTGACACTCTAAGCTATGGTTGGGCACTTTGTTTATAAAGTTCTAAATATATGTATTCAAACATTTATTTGCCTTGACTCAGAATGTTCAACTTTCCTTATTTTTCAGACAGTCAGTTTCATATTTGGGATAATGCATTTGAATTAATCATTTTTTTCTTACCTTCAAAAATTTGACTCTTTTTTTTCCCTGTGGGCTGTTAGGCTCGCGGTGCTGAAAATGCTTCATTTTATTGCGTCATTCTTGGCGCGGACTTTTTTGGCGCAAAAATTATTTTCCGTTTCCGGCGTCATACGTGTCGCCGGAAGTTGCGTCATTTTTTTTACGTTATTTTGCGCCAAAGATGTCGGCGTTCCGGATGTGGCGTCATTTTGGCGCCAAAAGCATTTAGGCGCCAAATAATGTGGGCGTCTGATTTGGCGCTAAAAAATATGGGCGTCGCTTTTATCTCCACATTATTTAAGTCTCATTTCTTCTGTTATGTGTGATCAGTCCACGGGTCATCATTACTTCTGGGATATAACTCCTCCCCAACAGGAAATGCAAGAGGATTCACCCAGCAGAGCTGCATATAGCTCCTCCCCTCTACGTCAGTCCCAGTCATTCTCTTGCACCCAACGACTAGATAGGATGTGTGAGAGGACTATGGTGATTATACTTAGTTTTTATGACTTCAATCAAAAGTTTGTTATTTTAAAATAGCACCGGAGCGTGTTATTACTTCTCTGGCAGAGTTTGAGGAAGAATCTGACAGAGATTTTTTACTATGATTTTAACCGGAGTCGTTAAGATCATATTGCTGTTCTCGACCATCTGAGGGAGGTAAAGGCTTCAGATCAGGGGACAGCGGGCAGATGAATCTGCATTGAGGTATGTGGCAGTTTTTATTTTCTGAATGGAATTGATGAGAAAAGCCTGCCATACCGTTAAAATGACATGTATGTATACACTTCAGTATTCTGGGGATGGTATTTCACCGGAACTACTGTGTTAAAGGTCACTAATCCTTTTAATAACTATTCTCATGTTAAACGTTTTTGCTGGAATGTAGAATCGTTTACATTGCTGAGGTACTGTGTGAATAAATATTTGGGCATTATTTTCCACTTGGCAGTTTTTTGCTTTAATTGTGACAGTTTCGTTTCTCTTCACTGCTGTGTGGGAGAGGGAGGGGCCGTTTTTGGCGCTCTTTGCTACGCATCAAAAAATTCCAGTCAGCTACTTTTATATTTCCTGCATGATCCGGTTCATCTCTGACAGATCTCAGGGGTCTTCAAACTTCTTTGAAGGGAGGTAAATTCTCTCAGCAGAGCTGTGAGAATTCTTATAGTGACTGTGTATAAAAAACGTTGTTTTGTTTTCTTATGTACAAATTTAATTAGTGTTGTTTTTTACTAATGGGAACAAACCTTTGCTAAAAGTTGTGTTGTTTTAAAGTTTGATGCAATAACTGTTTTTCAGTTCATTATTTCAACTGTCATTTAATCGTTAGTACCTCTTTGAGGCACAGTGCGTTTTTTTGCTAAAAAAGATTATAACCAAGTTGTAAGTTTTTTTGCTAGTGTGTTAAACATGTCTGACTCAGAGGAAGATATCTGTGTCATTTGTTCCAATGCCAAGGTGGAGCCCAATAGAAATTTATGTACTAACTGTATTGATGCTACTTTAAATAAAAGTCAATCTGTACAATGTGAACAAATTTCACCAAACAGCGAGGGGAGAGTTATGCCGACTAACTCGCCTCACGCGACAGTACCTGCATCTCCCGCCCGGGAGGTGCGTGATATTTTGGCGCCTAGTACATCTGGGCGGCCATTACAGATAACATTACAAGATATGGCTACTGTTATGACTGAAGTTTTGTCTAAATTACCTGAACTAAGAGGCAAGCGTGATCACTCTGGGGTGAGAACAGAGTGCGCTGACAATGCTAGGGCCATGTCTGATACTGCGTCACAGCTCGCAGAGCATGAGGACGGAGAGCTTCATTCTGTGGGTGACGGTTCTGATCCAAACAGATTGGACTCAGATATTTCAAATTTTAAATTTAAATTGGAGAACCTCCGTGTACTACTAGGGGAGGTCTTAGCAGCTCTCAACGATTGTAACACTGTTGCAATACCAGAGAAACTGTGTAGGTTGGATAAATACTTTGCGGTACCGGCGAGTACTGACGTTTTTCCTATACCTAAGAGACTAACTGAAATTGTTACTAAGGAGTGGGATAGACCCGGTGTGCCGTTCTCACCCCCTCCAATATTTAGAAAGATGTTTCCAATAGACGCCACCACTCGGGACTTATGGCAAACGGTCCCCAAGGTGGAGGGAGCAGTTTCTACTTTAGCTAAGCGTACCACTATCCCGGTGGAGGATAGCTGTGCTTTCTCAGATCCAATGGATAAAAAATTAGAGGGTTACCTTAAGAAAATGTTTGTTCAACAAGGTTTTATATTACAACCCCTTGCATGTATCGCGCCGATTACGGCTGCGGCAGCATTTTGGATTGAGTCGCTTGAAGAGAACCTTAGTTCCTCTACGCTAGACGACATTACGGACAGGCTTAGAGTCCTTAAACTAGCTAATTCTTTCATTTCGGAGGCCGTAGTACATTTAACCAAACTTACGGCTAAGAACTCAGGATTCGCCATACAGGCACGCAGGGCACTGTGGCTAAAATCCTGGTCAGCTGATGTTACTTCTAAGTCCAAATTACTTAATATACCTTTCAAGGGGCAGTCCTTATTCGGGCCCGGTTTGAAAGAAATTATCGCTGACATTACGGGAGGTAAGGGCCACGCCCTACCTCAAGACAAGGCCAAAGCTAAGGCTAGACAGTCTAATTTTCGTCCCTTTCGGAATTTCAAAACAGGAGCAGCATCAACCTCCACTGCACCAAAACAGGAAGGAGCTGTTGCTCGTTACAGGCAAGGCTGGAAGCCTAACCAGTCCTGGAACAAAAGCAAGCAGGCCAGGAAACCTGCTGCTGCCCCAAAGACAGCATGAACCGAGAGCCCCCGATCCGGGACCGGATCTAGTAGGGGGCAGACTCTCTCTCTTCGCCCAGGCCTGGGCAAGAGATGTTCAGGATCCCTGGGCACTAGAGATCATATCTCAGGGATACCTTCTAGACTTCAAATTATCTCCCCCAAGAGGGAGATTTCATCTGTCAAGGTTGTCAACAAACCAGATAAAGAAAGAAGCGTTTCTACGCTGCGTACAAGATCTGTTAACAATGGGAGTGATCCATCCGGTTCCGTGGTCGGAACAAGGACAAGGGTTCTACTCAAACCTGTTTGTGGTTCCCAAAAAAGAGGGAACTTTCAGGCCAATCTTAGATTTAAAGACTCTAAACAAATTCCTAAGAGTTCCATCGTTCAAAATGGAAACTATTCGGACAATCTTACCCATGATCCAAGAGGGTCAGTACATGACCACAGTGGATTTAAAGGATGCTTACCTTCACATACCGATCCACAAAGATCATCACCGGTATCTAAGGTTTGCCTTCTTAGACAGGCACTACCAGTTTGTAGCTCTTCCATTCGGATTGGCTACGGCTCCAAGAATCTTCACAAAGGTTCTGGGTGCCCTTCTAGCGGTACTAAGACCGCGAGGGATTTCGGTAGCTCCGTACCTAGACGACATTCTAATACAAGCTTCAAGCTTTCAAACTGCCAAGTCTCATACAGAGTTAGTTCTGGCATTTCTAAGGTCGCATGGATGGAAAGTGAACAAAAAGAAGAGTTCTCTATTTCCGCTCACAAGAGTTCCATTCTTGGGGACTCTTATAGATTCTGTAGAAATGAAGATTTACCTGACAGAAGACAGGTTAACAAAACTTCAAAATGCATGCCGCGTCCTTCATTCCATTCAACACCCGTCAGTAGCTCAATGCATGGAGGTGATCGGCTTAATGGTAGCGGCAATGGACATAGTACCTTTTGCACGCCTACACCTCAGACCGCTGCAATTATGCATGCTAAGTCAGTGGAATGGGGATTACTCAGATTTGTCCCCTACTCTGAATCTGAATCAAGAGACCAGAAATTCTCTTCTATGGTGGCTTCATCGGCCACACCTGTCCAGGGGAATGCCATTCAGCAGGCCAGACTGGACAATTGTAACAACAGACGCCAGCCTACTAGGTTGGGGCGCTGTCTGGAATTCTCTGAAGGCTCAGGGACTATGGAATCAGGAGGAGAGTCTCCTTCCAATAAACATTCTGGAATTGAGAGCAGTTCTCAATGCCCTTCTGGCTTGGCCCCAGTTAATAACTCGGGGGTTCATCAGGTTTCAGTCGGACAACATCACGACTGTAGCTTACATCAACCATCAGGGAGGGACAAGAAGCTCCCTAGCAATGATGGAAGTATCAAAGATAATTCGCTGGGCAGAGTCTCACTCTTGCCACCTGTCAGCAATCCACATCCCGGGAGTGGAGAACTGGGAGGCGGATTTCTTGAGTCGCCAGACTCTTCATCCGGGGGAGTGGGAACTTCATCCGGAGGTCTTTGCCCAAATACTTCGACGTTGGGGCAAACCAGAGATAGATCTCATGGCGTCTCGCCAGAACGCCAAACTTCCTCGCTACGGGTCCAGATCCAGGGATCCGGGAGCAGTTCTGATAGATGCTTTGACAGCACCTTGGAACTTCAGGATGGCTTATGTGTTTCCACCCTTCCCGCTGCTTCCTCGATTGATTGCCAAAATCAAACAGGAGAGAGCATCAGTAATTCTAATAGCACCTGCTTGGCCACGCAGGACTTGGTATGCAGATCTAGTGGACATGTCATCCTGTCCGCCTTGGTCTCTACCTCTAAGACAGGACCTTCTGATACAGGGTCCATTCAAACATCAAAATCTAACTTCTCTGAAGCTGACTGCTTGGAAATTGAACGCTTGATTTTATCAAAACGTGGTTTTTCTGAGTCGGTTATTGATACCCTGATTCAGGCTAGGAAGCCTGTTACCAGAAGGATTTACCATAAAATATGGCGGAAATACCTATACTGGTGCGAATCCAAAGGTTACTCCTGGAGTAAGGTTAGGATCGCTAGGATATTGTCTTTTCTACAAGAAGGTTTAGAAAAGGGTTTATCAGCTAGTTCATTAAAGGGACAGATTTCAGCTCTGTCCATCTTGTTACACAGACGGCTGTCAGAAAATCCAGACGTCCAGTCCTTTTGTCAGGCTTTAGCTAGGATCAAGCCTGTGTTTAAAGCTGTTGCTCCACCATGGAGTTTAAACTTAGTTCTTAACGTTTTACAGGGTGTTCCGTTTGAACCCCTTCATTCCATTGATAGAAAAATGTTATCTTGGAAAGTTCTGTTTTTAATGGCTATTTCCTCGGCTCGAAGAGTCTCTGAGTTATCAGCCTTACATTGTGATTCCCCTTATCTGATTTTTCACTCAGACAAGGTAGTTCTGCGTACTAAACCTGGGTTCTTACCTAAGGTAGTCACTAACAGGAACATCAATCAAGAGATTGTTGTCCCATCCTTGTGTCCAAATCCTTCTTCAAAGAAGGAACGTCTTTTACACAATCTGGATGTAGTTCGTGCCCTCAAGTTCTACTTGCAGGCAACTAAAGATTTTCGCCAAACTTCTTCCTTGTTTGTCGTTTACTCTGGACAGAGGAGAGGTCAAAAAGCTTCTGCTACCTCTCTCTCTTTTTGGCTTCGTAGCATAATACGTTTAGCCTATGAGACTGCTGGACAGCAGCCTCCTGAAAGAGTTACAGCTCACTCCACTAGAGCTGTGGCTTCCACTTGGGCCTTTAAGAATGAGGCCTCTGTTGAACAGATTTGCAAGGCTGCAACTTGGTCTTCGCTTCATACTTTTTCCAAATTTTACAAATTTGACACTTTTGCTTCTTCGGAGGCTATTTTTGGGAGAAAGGTTCTTCAGGCAGTGGTTCCTTCTGTATAATGAGCCTGCCTATCCCTCCCGTCATCCGTGTACTTTTGCTTTGGTATTGGTATCCCAGAAGTAATGATGACCCGTGGACTGATCACACATAACAGAAGAAAACATAATTTATGCTTACCTGATAAATTCCTTTCTTCTGTTGTGTGATCAGTCCACGGCCCGCCCTGTTTTAAGGCAGGTAAATATCTTTTAAATTATACTCCAGTCACCACTTCACCCTTGGTTACTCCTTTCTCGTTGATTCTTGGTCGAATGACTGGGACTGACGTAGAGGGGAGGAGCTATATGCAGCTCTGCTGGGTGAATCCTCTTGCATTTCCTGTTGGGGAGGAGTTATATCCCAGAAGTAATGATGACCCGTGGACTGATCACACAACAGAAGAAAGGAATTTATCAGGTAAGCATAAATTATGTTTTTTTATTGCTTCTGGTTGCTAGAAGCTTGTTCTTTGGCATTCTTTCCCATTCCTGAAACTGTCATTTAAGGAATTTGATCAATTTTGCTTTATATGTTGTTTTTTCTCTTACATATTGCAAGATGTCTCACGTTGCATCTGAGTCAGAAGATACTACAGGAAAATCGCTGTCTAGTGCTGGATCTACCAAAGCTAAGTGTATCTGCTGTAAACTTTTGGTAGCTATTCCTCCGGCTGTTGTTTGTATTGATTGTCATGACAAACTTGTTAAAGCAGATAATATTTCCTTTAGTAATGTACCATTGCCTGTTGCAGTTCCCTCAACATCTAAGGTGCAGAATGTTCCTGATAACATAAGAGATTTTGTTTCTGAATCCATAAAGAAGGCTATGTCTGTTATTTCTCCTTCTAGTAAACATAAAAAATCTTTTAAAACTTCTCTCCCTACAGATGAATTTTTAAATGAACATCATCATTCTGATTCTGATGACTCTTCTGGTTCAGAGGATTCTGTCTCAGAGGTTGATGCTGATAAATCTTCATATTTATTTAAAATGGAATTTATTCGTTCTTTACTTAAAGAAGTACTAATTGCTTTAGAAATAGAGGATTCTGGTCCTCTTGATACTAATTCTAAACGTTTGGATAAGGTATTTAAAGCTCCTGTGGTTATTCCAGAAGTTTTTCCTGTTCCTAATGCTATTTCTGCAGTAATTTCCAAAGAATGGGATAAATTGGGTAATTCATTTACTCCTAAACGTTTCAAGCAATTATATCCTGTGCCGTCTGACAGATTAGAATTTTGGGACAAAATCCCTAAAGTTGATGGGGCTATTTCTACCCTTGCTAAACGTACTACTATTCCTACGTCAGATGGTACTTCGTTTAAGGATCCTTTAGATAGGAAAATTGAATCCTTTCTAAGAAAAGCTTATCTGTGTTCAGGTAATCTTCTTAGACCTGCTATATCTTTGGCTGATGTTGCTGCAGCTTCAACTTTTTGGTTGGAAACTTTAGCGCAACAAGTAACACATCATGATTCTCATGATATTATTATTCTTCTTCAACATGCTAATAATTTTATCTGTGATGCCATTTTTGATATTATCAGAGTTGATGTCAGGTTTATGTCTCTAGCTATTTTAGCTAGAAGAGCTTTATGGCTTAAAACTTGGAATGCTGATATGGCTTCTAAATCAACTCTACTTTCTATTTCTTTCCAGGGTAACAAATTATTTGGTTCTCAGTTGGATTCTATTATTTCAACTGTTACTGGTGGGAAAGGAACTTTTTTACCACAGGATAAAAAATCTAAAGGTAAAAACAGGGCTAATAATCGTTTTCGTTCCTTTCGTTTCAACAAAGAACAAAAGCCTGATCCTTCATCCTCAGGAGCAGTTTCAGTTTGGAAACCATCTCCAGTCTGGAATAAATCCAAGCCAGCTAGAAAGGCAAAGCCTGCTTCTAAGTCCACATGAAGGTGCGGCCCTCATTCCAGCTCAGCTGGTAGGGGGCAGGTTAAGTTTTTTCAAGGAAATTTGGATCAATTCTGTTCACAATCTTTGGATTCAGAACATTGTTTCAGAAGGGTACAGAATTGGTTTCAAGATGAGACCTCCTGCATAGAGATTTTTTCTTTCCCGTGTCCCAGTAAATCCAGTAAAAGCTCAAGCATTTCTGAATTGTGTTTCAGATCTAGAGTTGACTGGAGTAATTATGCCAGTTCCAGTTCCGGAACAGGGGATGGGGTTTTATTCAAATCTCTTCATTGTATCAAAGAAGGAGAATTCCTTCAGACCAGTTCTGGATCTAAAAATATTGAATCGTTATGTAAGAATACCAACGTTCAAGATGGTAACTGTAAGGACTATCTTGCCTTTTGTTCAGCAAGGGAATTATATGTCCACAATAGATTTACAGGATGCATATCTGCATATTCCGATTCATCCAGATCATTATCAGTTCCTGAGATTCTCTTTTCTGGACAAGCATTACCAGTTTGTGGCTCTGCCGTTTGGCCTAGCTACAGCTCCAAGAATTTTTACAAAGGTTCTCGGTGCCCTTCTGTCTGTAATCAGAGAACAGGGTATTGTGGTATTTCCTTATTTGGACGATATCTTGGTACTTGCTCAGTCTTTACATTTAGCAGAATCTCATACGAATCGACTTGTGTTGTTTCTTCAAGATCATGGTTGGAGGATCAATTTACCAAAAAGTTCATTGATTCCTCAGACAAGGGTAACCTTTCTGGGTTTCCAGATGGATTCAGTGTCCATGACTCTGTCTTTAACAGACAAGAGACGTCTAAAATTAATTACAGCTTGTCGAAACCTTCAGTCACATTCATTCCCTTCGGTAGCCTTATGCATGGAAATTCTAGGTCTTATGACTGCTGCATCGGACGCGATCCCCTTTGCTCGTTTTCACATGCGACCTCTTCAGCTCTGTATGCTGAATCAATGGTGCAAGGATTACACAAAGATATCTCAATTAATATCTTTAAAACCGATTGTTCGACACTCTCTAACGTGGTGGACAGATCACCATCGTTTAATTCAGGGGGCTTCTTTTGTGCTTCCGACCTGGACTGTAATTTCAACAGATGCAAGTCTCACAGGTTGGGGAGCTGTGTGGGGATCTCTGACGGCACAAGGAGTTTGGGAATCTCAGGAGGTGAGATTACCGATCAATATTTTAGAACTCCGTGCAATTTTCAGAGCTCTCAGTTTTGGCCTCTTCTGAAGAGAGAATCGTTCATTTGTTTTCAGACAGACAATGTCACAACTGTGGCATACATCAATCATCAAGGAGGGACTCACAGTCCTCTGGCTATGAAAGAAGTATCTCGAATTTTGGTTTGGGCGGAATCCAGCTCTTGTCTAATCTCTGCGGTTCATATCCCAGGTATAGACAATTGGGAAGCGGATTATCTCAGTCGCCAAACGTTGCATCCGGGCGAATGGTCTCTTCACCCAGAGGTATTTCTTCAGATTGTTCAAATGTGGGAACTTCCAGAAATAGATCTGATGGCGTCTCATCTAAACAAGAAACTTCCCAGGTATCTGTCCAGATTCCGGGATCCTCAGGCGGAGGCAGTGGATGCATTATCACTTCCTTGGAAGTATCATCCTGCCTATATCTTTCCGCCTCTAGTTCTTCTTCCAAGAGTAATCTCCAAGATTCTGAAGGAATGCTCGTTTGTTCTGCTGGTAGCTCCGGCATGATCTCACAGGTTTTGGTATGCAGATCTTGTCCGGATGGCCTATTGCCAACCGTGGACTCTTCCGTTAAGACCAGACCTTCTGTCTCAAGGTCCTTTTTTCCATCAGGATCTGAAATCCTTAAATTTAAAGGTATGGAGATTGAACGCTTGATTCTTGGTCACAGAGGTTTCTCTGACTCTGTGATTAATACTATGTTACAGGCTCGTAAATCTGTATCTAGAGAGATATATTATAGAGTCTGGAAGACTTATATTTCTTCGTGTCTTTCTCATCATTTTTCTTGGCATTCTTTTAGAATACCGAGAATATTACAGTTTCTTCAGGATGGTTTAGATAAGGGTTTGTCTGCAAGTTCCTTGAAAGGACAAATCTCTGCTCTTTCTGTTCTTTTTCACAGAAAGATTGCTATTCTTCCTGATATTCATTGTTTTGTACAAGCTTTGGTTCGTATAAAGCCTGTCATTAAGTCAATTTCTCCTCCTTGGAGTTTGAATTTGGTTCTGGGGGCTCTTCAAGCTCCTCCATTTGAACCTATGCATTCATTGGACATTAAATTACTTTCTTGGAAAGTTTTGTTCCTTTTGGCCATCTCTTCTGCCAGAAGAGTTTCTGAATTATCTGCTCTTTCTTGTGAGTCTCCTTTTCTGATTTTTCATCAGGATAAGGCGGTGTTGCGAACTTCTTTTGAATTTTTACCTAAAGTTGTGACTTCCAACAACATTAGTAGAGAAATTGTGGTTCCTTCATTATGTCCTAATCCTAAGAATTCTAAGGAGAAATCGTTGCATTCTTTGGATGTTTTTAGAGCTTTGAAATATTATGTTGAAGCTACTAAATCTTTCCGAAAGACTTCTAGTCTATTTGTTATCTTTTCCGGTTCTAGAAAAGGCCAGAAAGCTTCTGCCATTTCTTTGGCATCTTGGTTGAAATCTTTAATTCATCTTGCCTATGTTGAGTCGGGTAAAACTCCGCCTCAGAAAATTACAGCTCATTCTACTAGCAAGCAGCAACTTGGTCCTCTTTGCATACTTTTACTAAATTCTACCATTTTGATGTATTTTCTTCTTCTGAAGCAGTTTTTGGTAGAAAAGTACTTCAGGCAGCGGTTTCAGTTTGAATCTTCTGCTTATGTTTTTCATTAAACTTTATTTTGGGTGTGGATTATTTTCAGCAGGAATTGGCTGTCTTTATTTTATCCCTCCCTCTCTAGTGACTCTTGCGTGGAAGATCCACATCTTGGGTAGTCATTATCCCATACGTCACTAGCTCATGGACTCTTGCTAATTACATGAAAGAAAACATAATTTATGTAAGAACTTACCTGATAAATTCATTTCTTTCATATTAGCAAGAGTCCATGAGGCCCGCCCTTTTTTTGTGGTGGTTATGATTTTGTATAAAGCACAATTATTCCAATTCCTTATTTTATATGCTTTCGCACTTTTTTATCACCCCACTTCTTGGCTATTCGTTAAACTGAATTGTGGGTGTGGTGAGGGGTGTATTTATAGGCATTTTGAGGTTTGGGAAACTTTGCCCCTCCTGGTAGGAATGTATATCCCATACGTCACTAGCTCATGGACTCTTGCTAATATAAAAAAGAAATGAATTTATCAGGTAAGTTCTTACATAAATTATGTTTTTTGTTATTGGAATTGTATGCTGAATTGGATAATAAAGACAAATATATATATAAAAAAAAAAGCTGCACTTATGTTTTTCCATCTTAATATGAGCAGAGTACACGGCTTCATTCATTACTTGTGGGAATACAGAACCTGGCCACCAGGATAAGGCAAAGACACCCCAGCCAAAGGCTTAAATACCTCCCCCACTCCCCTCATCTGCCAGTCATTCTTTTCATTTTGTCACAGGAGGATGGCAGAGAAGTGTCTGAAGATTCGGAGTAGTCTCTTATGGAGGGTAGTACTCTTCGGAATGGGACTGGAGTTTTAAGTAGTCTTGACAGCCTCTCGTGAGAGCATTGACGAATGTTAGGGTCTGGAGATGCAGGGAGAGTTTTTCTGCGAAACCATCCAGACTCGTATTAACAGCTCCTTAAGCAATCGGTGTTGACGAGTTTCACTGCCTGCTTTCTACCACTCAAGTCCATGTCAGGAGTGAAGCTACAACACTGTCAAACTTGAGAGGCCGTGTTCCTGTTCCACGGTGCAGATTCTGGTAAGATAGTTTCATTTTTTATACATGTATGATAATGCAAGAAGACAGGGTCACCGGTTCCTTTTATCTGTATAGAATCAAGGGTTAATATCTCTGGAAGGGGATTATTGAACAGGGAGGGGATTTATACATGATTGCTTTATTGTGTTTTTTTGCTGCAACATGTGATATGTGGCTCTGGCAATGTGTGAACAGTCAGGTTTTTCTTTCATTTTGATTAACTGCACAGCCTATTTAGTTTGGCATGCTTTTTCTCGCCTGCAGGGGCAGTACTGCATGGCATGTGACTGGATGTGTCCTCATTCTCATTCTCTTCCTTTTCCTGACCGTCAGTTGCAGGAGACGAAACGGTTTCTCTGTGGGCCTGGGTCGTCGTAGGAGGTGGTGCGTGCCCCGGCCTTTGGGGTATAAAGGTGCCATTTATTTTGTTAGTCCATATTAAAAGCGCAATCTATGGAGGGCTCTGATGCGTTAGAGGGTACTCCCTCTTTCCCTAAATCTAATGCCTGTGTTTATTGTGAGGAGGTCTGTTTACCCGCCTGCTCAACTATGTTCCACATGCCTTGATAAAATAGTGATATCTAAAAAGAACAAGATGTTTAGTACCACTGAGCCGTCCACCTCTGAGGGGTCTCCGTCCTGCGAGGTGAGTTCCCTACAATCATCTTCGATTACACATGCAGCTCCCCAGTGCACTTCTAATCCTCCTGCGGGAGGGGCCTTGTGGCCGCGTGATTTTGCTGATTAGTTGCAAGTGGCGGTGTCTGCGGTCTTCAGTGCTTTACCTCGCCCTGCAAAGCGCAAGTGAAAGGTTAAGCATTTCTATCCTTCCCAGGGGTCATCTACTCTGTTGGATGTATCTGAGACTAGATTATCCGCTGATGCAGGGTAATCCTATACTTTGGAGGACCCTTTCTCTGGGTCGGAATCTGCGGCCTCTAAATCTCTGGCTGCGGACTAACCAGACCTTAGATTTAGGACGGAGCACTTACGCTTTTTATTAAAATAAGTGTTGGCTACTCTAGAGGTTCTGGAACCGAAGTTACCAAAGGTACCTTCTATTCCTAAGCTTGATAAAGTTTGAGGAGAGGGTCGTGCCCCAGACTTTCCTGGTTCCCGTAAAGATGGCAAATATTATTAAGAATGAATGGAATGGAATAAAGAGACAGATCTGGTGGGGATGTCATTGTCTCCTTCATGGAGCCAGTCACCCGACGCATCTATTATAAGGTGTGGAGGACCTACTTACTCTGGTGTGATACTCGTGGGTATCCCTGGCGTAAGGTCCAGGGTATCAAGGATCCTTTCCTTCCTCCAGGACGGTTTGGAGAAGAGGCTTGCCGCCAGTTCCTTAAAGGGACAGATTTCGGCTCTATCTGTGTTACACAAGATGCTTGCTGAGCTTCCTGATATACAGTCTTTTGTTTAGGCTCTATCCAGGATCAGTCCTGTATTTAGACATTCTGCTCCTCCTTGGAGTTTGAATCTGGTTCTTAAGGTTTTGCAGAGGGCTCTGTTTGAGCCTATGTATTCTCTTGACATTAAATTACTGTCTTGGAAAGTTCTTTTTCTTCTGGCTATTGCTTCGGCACGCAGAGTCTCTGAGTTGGCAATGTGAGCTTCCTTACCGGATTTTTCATGCTGATAAGGCTGTACTTCGCACTGGGTTGGGATTTCTCCCTATGGTTCTCCCTAAGGTTGTGTCTGATCGAAACATCAATCAGGAGATTGTAGTTCTTTCCTTATGTCCTAACCCTTCTTTTTCGAAGGAACGGTTACTTCATAACTTGGATGTGGTTCGAGTTTTGAAATATTATCTTCAGGCTATGAAGGTTTTCAGACAGACTTCAGCATTGTTTGTTGTCTTTTCAGGGAAGCGCAAAGTGCAGAAGGCTTCTTCCACTTCCCTATCTTTTTGGCTGAGGAGCATGATTCGCTTGGCTTATGAGACAGCAGGACATAAGCCTCCTCAGAGGATTACGGCTTACTCAACTAGATCTGTGGCTTCTTCTTGGGCCTTCAAGAATGAGGCCTCTATGGAGCAGATTTGTGAGGCGGCTACCTGGTCGTCCTTACATACTTTTTAAAAGTTTTACAAATTTGAAGTTTTTGCTTCGGCTGAATCAGCTTTTGGGAGAAAGGTTTTGCAGGCTGTGGTACCCTCAGTACAGGGGTGCGCCTTCCGTTTTATTTTAGTGACCTCTAGAGCTTGGGTATTTGTTTTCCACAGGTAATGAATGAAGCCGTGGACTCTCCTCATATTAAGATGCAAAAAAAAAAAAATTATGCTGACCTGATAATTTCATTTCCATCTGTATGAGGAGAGTCCACAGCTTCTGCCCGGTTCTCCATTGGGCAGACCTAAATTTCTTTTGTTTTTCTTCTGGCACCATTTAGACCCTGATATTTCTCCTACTGTTCCTTGTTCCCTTGGCAGAATGACTGGGGGATGAGGGGAGTGGGGGAGGTATTTAAGCCTTTGGCTGGGGTGTCTTTGCCGCCTCCTGGTGGCCAGGTTCTGTATTCCCACAAGTAATGAATAAAGTTGTGGACTCTCCTCATACAGATGGAAATGAAATTATCAGGTAAGCATAATTTGTTTTTTTCTCATTTATAATAGTTTTGTCTTTATTGCTTGGTTTTTGCCTTCCATTAAAGGGAACTTTGCATTATATTTCATTATTTATTTTGGCCCCCTTTCGTGTAAATTAGCTCTGAAAATTTTCAATTTATCATTCTCTGAACTTGAAATGCACCCTGCTGATTTCTCAAGGCTA
Source organism: Bombina bombina (assembly GCF_027579735.1). Classification (NCBI taxonomy): domain Eukaryota; kingdom Metazoa; phylum Chordata; class Amphibia; order Anura; family Bombinatoridae; genus Bombina; species Bombina bombina. The sequence continues at coordinate 275,868,212 of NC_069502.1, read as the reverse complement.
ACCCTGCTTACATATGTCACTAATTTGCTTTATCAAGTAACAACTGCAAACAAATGTACTTGATACTAACTTTGATATTGATTAGCCTTATCTGTGGACTAAAGCCCAGATTGGCTCCTCCAAGTAATGCAAATGGTGGTTGGAATTTGGCTGTTGAAAAATATTTGCAGTAAAAAGAATGTTAATTTATCAAAACACACATGGGTGATACATTGTTACTCTATAGCAACACAACAGAAATGTCTTGTAATAAGGTGTTTACTGCCCCTTAATTTTTTTTTAAAGCAAAGGCAATAGAATCCTATATGTAATTACCATTATTTGTCTAATCTGATAAATATTTTTATATTGGGATTTTTTTCTGATAGTTTCATTGGTGGCTTTATATCCTGGTAGCTGAATGTAGTATGTAGAAGGTTTTGAAAGACTTCTTTCCAACTGCATTATTTCTCTTTCTTTCTATTTGTAGTATGGTGCAGTAAACTTGTAGCTCAGTCACACTGTTTTGTATAGTTAAAGAAAGAAGTATAAACCCTCTCTGGTTTCAGTGCTGAAAGACATTTGGGAAAACGCTTAAAACCACTAAGAAGAGAGAATGTAGACTTAGACTTACTGTGACTAGATCTAGAACAAAGATCTTTGTCGTATATCTTATAAGAAATTAATACTGACAAAAACCATAATTATCACACCAGAAACGAGGAAAAATTTAAAACTGACAAAAACTTACTTGTTACAGGCTGTATTGCCTGAATTTCAGGTCTTCACTATCTTGTTGAATACATTAAACCTAGTTTATGAATGGAACTCAATCTGAGCCATTAAATTAAAGGGACATAATACTCATATGCTAAATCACTTGAAACTGATGCAGTATAACTGTAAAAAGCTGACCGGAAAATATCACCTGATCATCTCTATGTAAAAAAGGAAGATATTTTACCTCACAATTTCCTCAGCTTAGTAGAGTAAGTTCTGTGTAAAAAGTTATACTTCAGCTGCTCCCAGCTGCAGGTAAAAAAAAAAAAATGAACTGCAACCAATCTGCATCAGCAGTGCTGAGGTCATGAACTCTCTTACTGTGATCTCATGAGATTTGACTTAACTCTCATGAGATTTCATATTAAACTTCCTTAAACTGAATATGAAAATTTGAGTGTGCACGAATGCTCGCTCCTTTTACTGTCCCGGGACAGACCTTTACAATGGGATGTGACTACTGAGGAATTTTTGAGGTTTACAAAGTATTTCTGGATGTGGTTTGTGCCTTGAAGTTCTATCTTCGGGCCACAAAGGAATTTAGACAAACCTTTCTCTGTTCGTTCTCTTTTCCGGGAAGCATAGGGGTTAGAGCCTCTTCGACTTCCTTAGCTTTTTTTCTGAGGAGTGTCATCTGTTTAGCATAGAAACGGCGGGACATAAGCCTCCTCTGAGGATTACGGCTCATTCTACGAGAGCAGTGGTTCCTCTTGGGCCTTCAAAAATGAGTCCTCTATAGATCAGATTTATAAGGCGGCTATCTGGTTCTCCTTGCATACTTTTCCCAAAATTTTACAAGTTTTATATATTTTTTTTCTTCTGCTGAAGCAGCCTTCGAGAGAGAGGTTTTGCAGGCTGTGGTGCCCTCAGATTAGGGTACACGTCTTTTTTTTTACCCTCCCATTAGCATTCCGTGTACTCTAGAACTTGGGTATATGTTTCCCACAAGTAGGGAATGCAGCTGTGGACTCTGAAGATGGAAAACTTTATGCTTACCTGATAATTTCCATCTGTATGGGAAGAGTCCACAGCTCCTCCCCGTGTTCTTTGATGGGCGGCTCTAAATTTGAAATTTTTTCTTCTGGCACCTTTTTCACCCTGATATTTATCGTCCTGTCCCTTGTTCCCTTGGCAGAATGACTGGGGTTATGAGGAAGTGCGGGGAGGTATTTAAGCCTTTGGCTGGGGTGTCTTTGCCGCCTCCTGGTGGCCAGGTTCAGTATTTCCCACAAGTAAGGAATGCAGCTGTGGACTCTTCCCATACAGATGGAAATTAAATTATCAGGTAAGAATAATTTATGTTTTTGTCTCCTCTAATCTTGATACTGATTCATCGTACTAAACAGATAGAAAACACTAATTTCCGTTAGAGACACTCCAGACCTGAAGTGATTTAGGGTGTTTAGGATCCCCTGCACCTTAGTCCTGTTTTATTAAAGTGCCCATTTCATGAATAGGCACTTAAAGGGGCATTAAATACACATTTTGTTTTTCATGATTCAGATAGAGATTACCATTTTAAACAACTTTCTAATTTACTTCTATTATCTAATTGGCTTCATTCTCTTGATTTTCTTTCCTGAAAAGCATATCTAGATAGGTTCAGTAGATTCTGATTGGTGGCTGCAGATAGATGCCTCATGTGATTGGCTCACCAATGTGCATTGCTATTTCCTCAACAAATTATATCTAAAGAATGAAGCAAATTAGATAATAGAAGTAAATTGAAATGTTGTTTAAAATTGTATTCTCTGTCTGACTCATGAAAGAAAAATGTTGGGTTTAATGTCCCTTTAACCCCTTGAGTGCTAACGACGGCTCAGAGCCGTCGCTAGCACTCAACTACCTTTTTGGTGATCTGGGGACTCCCACCCGCTCCTACCCCGGCGATCAGGCCTGCATAGTGACAGGCATCGCCGGGGCTTCCCGTTAAGTGCGGTGACGTTATGCGTAAGGACGTGATGACGTCACCGTGCAACTTTATTTAAAATTGACAATACAAAGTATAAAGGTAATCGCCTAACCTTTCCAATGGTATGAGTCTTGGGGATCTGGGGGGGGGGGGGGGGAGTCAAAACATTTTTTTGTTAAAAATAGTAAAAATCTGAATAATATTAAATCCAGCTTAGCACTCAAAGGGTTAAAAAAACAGAATTGGAATGCCCAAGGTCGTTCCCCCTCTCAGTTTGAGAACTACATTTCTCTCCTAGTGAGTTTTCTCATAGAGAAGCATTAGCCTATGCTTCCCTATGAGAAAAATCCGATTGGGTGACTGATTGCAGAGGGATATGTTGTTCTTGCAAGAGCTTGAAATCCTTTTCCTTATTTTCAGGTGGCATCCTATCTATTAGTGTATTGTTTATTTTTTGGAGGAAGTTTTTTTTGCAACACTTGTATATGAAGATGCTGCTGCTGATACAGAGCTTGCAGAAAGTGTGTTTCTGGAATGGGATCATTGAAGGGAAAATCGTCCTGCGCTTTCATGGCTATGTCCCTCATTTAATTCCATTAAAATGATGGTAAATCCTTGTGTTTCACAATTAACTATTGGAACAAATAAAGGGGACTTTCAGTCATGAAGTAATTCTAAAAGCTTATTTGTTGGCAGCGTTTGCCGCACTGAGCTGCTCAGGCAGTCCACGGCAGAACGCTTATTTCGCTGAGAGGATTTACCATCACTTTAAGTATATTTTAATGTCTTTAGGACACCACTCCCATGCAAGGATGCGTTTTGTCATCCTGGTAGCATTCGGAAAAGCATATTTCATTTGAAAGTATTTTCACAAGGCAGTGCTTTTTTTCTCAGAAGAGATTGCACTGTAAAAATGTTTCCAAATGCTGGGTGTTGGTCTCTCACCATTTTTCAGAGGATGAAAAAATAATTTTGTAGCCAGATTACAGGTAAACCCTATGTTGTGATGCCATAGCAGAACATTAATAGGAATGAAGTCATCATTTAGATAAAGATTATAAAGATAAACTAATGCAGTTGAAACCTGGATAAATTTGCACAAGCAAAATCAACTGAAACCTTTTTCCCTGCAGTGCATCTAGAGACACAATGCTTATTTCTAATTTTTTTGAGAATTTTATCCTCAGTATTTTTTTTAGCATTTAAAATATATTCCAGGATTTGCTTGTCTTCAGGGTACAGGAATTGGAGTGGTTTGTCTTTCTTAAATCTTTATTGTGTAGTTTTTAGAAATTTATATTGGAGGTTTAACTATATGAACACCATGTTATAAATGTAATATTTATCATTGTAAAATAACATATTCCATTCTCCATTGTATCCCCAAATTTTTCGATGGGGACAGGGACGGCAGCTTTTGGAAAGAAAAAAACAAAAAAAAACCCAGGAAAAATATTTCCCCCCAAAATTTTCCTGTCCCCCCCCCCCCCCCATTTTTTTCCCTTCCCATCTCTATTTTTGCACTTAATTTGCCCCCACTTGGCTTTCTGCTTTTCTTTCCATCTTCTTGAGCATATGCATGAGAAAGTTCAAAGTTCTGGTTAGTAGGGGTATTTTGTTCCTCCTGGTGGACTGGGAATGTAAACCTGCATGTTATGATCTTGTGGACGCAAACCATCCACAAAGGAATTAATTTATTAGGTAAGCGCACATCTTGTTTTTTTTTTTCTACAATACTTCTCCTGGGAGCTGAGGCGTTAATTTTTGGTGCCAAAATAGTGTGCCTTTACCTTCCTTATCGTTGATCAGTGGCAATCATGTTAATTTGCAGCAAATCTCTCTCCAGGATTGTTAGAAGTGGTGAATACTTTTTCATACAGATCTTGTCATTGTTTCTCTTGTAAGGTGTATCCAGTCCACGGATCATCCATTACTTGTGGGATATTCTCCTTCCCAACAGGAAGCTGCAAGAGGATCACCCACAGCAGAGCTGTCTATATAGCTCCTCCTCTAACTGCCACTCCCAGTCATTCTTTTGCAGCTCTCGACAAGAAAGGAAGTAGCTAGAGAGATGTGGTGAATTTATTTAGTTTATCTTCAATCAGAAGTTTGTTATTTTCAAATGGTACCGCAGTTGTACTGTTTTAGCCTCAGGCAGAAAGTAGAAGAAGAGTCTGCCTGTGGTTTTTGATGATCTTAGCAGGTTGTAACTAAGATCCATTGCTGTTCTCACACATAACTGAAGAGAGAGGTAACTTCAGCTGGGGGATTGGCGTGCAGGGTCTCCTGCTATGAGGTATGTGCAGTTTAAATTTTTCTAGAGAAATGAATATGCTAGAAAATGCTGTTAATACCGGATTTATTTAAGGTAAGCCTGATTACAGTGATTTAATAACGACTAGTATCATGCTTGCTGTAAAAGGTAATATTTTTATTACTTTCTCACATTACTGAAATATAAAATGTTTGCTGGAAGTGTTTAAACGTTTTTTTTATACATATTGGTGATAAAACTTTATTGGGGCCCAGTTTTTTCCACATGGCTGGCTAGCTTTTGCCTAGGGATCGTTTTGTTAGGCCCTCTCACTGTGAATACAGGTTGGGAGGGGCCTATTTTCGCGCCTAAATGCGCATTAGATTTTGCAGCTTGAGACATCCAGTTTCCCTGAAGGAGTCCCCTGAACACTTAGGACCTCTCTAAAGGGTTTTTTGTGCCTTCCAAAGTCGTCGTATGGGCAGGTAGGGCCACAGCAGAGCTGTGGAAGTTTGTTGTGACTGTTGAAAAACATTTGATCCGGTTTTGAAACTAAGGGGTTAATCATCCATTTGCAAGTGGGTGCAATGCTCTGTTAGTCTATTATACACACTGTAAAAATTTCGTAAGATTTACTGCTTTTTATCACTGTTTTTCAATTTCTGACATTTTTTTTCTCTTAAAGGCACAGTACCGTTTTTATTTTTTGCTTGTTTACATTTATCAAAGTGTTTTCCAAGCTTGCTGGTCTCATTGCTAGTCTGTTTAAACATGTCTGATATAGAGGAAACTCCTTGTTCATTATGTTTAGAAGCCATTGTGGAACCCCCTCTTAGAATGTGTACCAAATGTACTGATTTTACTTTAAGTTATAAAGATCATATTCTGTCTTTAAAAGATTTATCACCAGAGGAAACTGACAAGGGGGAAGTTATGCCGACTAACTCGCCCCACGTGTCAGAACCTTTGACTCCCGCTCAAGGGACTCCCGCTCAAGAGGCGCCAAGTACATCTAGCGCGCCCATGGCGTTTACTTTACAAGACATGGCGGCAGTTATGGATCATTCCCTTACAGCGGTATTGTCCAAACTACCAGGGTTACAAGGAAAGCGAGACAGCTCTGGGGCTAGAAAAAAATACAGAGCACTCGGACGCTTTAGTAGCTATGTCTGATATCCCCTCACAATATGCAGAAGCTGAGGCAGGAGAGCTTCTTTCTGTGGGTGATTTTTCTGACTCAGGGAAGATGCTTCAACCTGAATCTGATATGTCAACATTTAAATTTAAGTTTGAACACCTCAGCGTGTTGCTCAGGGAGGTTTTAGCTACTCTGGATGACTGTGACACCATTATAGTACCAGAGAAATTGTGTAGATTGGATAAATACTATGCAGTGCCTGTTTACACTGATGTTTTTCCAATACCTAAAAGGTTTTCAGAAATTATTACTAAGGAATGGGATAGACCAGGTGTACCGTTCTCTCTCCCCCCCCCCCCCCTATTTTTAAGAAAATGTTTCCAATAGATGCCGCTACACGGGACTTATGGCAAACGGTCCCTAAGGTGGAGGGAGCAGTTTCTACCCTAGCTAAGCGTTAAACTATCCCCGTCGAGGACAGTTGTGCTTTTCTAGATCCAATGGATAAAAAATTAGAGGGTTACCTTAAGAAAATGTTTATTCAACAAGGTTTTATTCTCCAGCCTCTTGCATGCATTGCCCCGGTCACTGCTGCTGCGGCCTTCTGGTTTGAGTCTCTGGAAGAGGCCTTACAGTTAGAAACCCCATTGGATGATATACTTGACAAGCTTAAAGCGCTTAAGCTAGCCAATTCATTTGTTTCTGACGCCGTTGTTCATTTAACCAAACTAATGGCTAAGAACTCAGGTTTTGCTATTCAGGCGCGTAGGGCGCTATGGCTTAAATCCTGGTCAGCTGACGTTACTTCAAAGTCTAAGCTTCTCAATATTCCCTTCAAGGGGCAGACCCTATTCGGGCCTGGACTGGAGGAGATCATTTCTGATATTACTGGAGGAAAAGGTCATGCCCTTCCTCAGGATAGGTCTAACACATTAAGGACCAAACAAACTAATTTTCGTGCCTTTCGAAACTTTAAGACGAGCGCGGCATCATCTTCCTCTAATACAAAACAAGAGGGAAATTTTGCCCAGTCTAAGCCGGTCTGGAGACCTAACCAGGCTTGGAACAAAGGTAAACAGGCTAAGAAGCCTGCTGCTGCCTCTAAGACAGCATGAAAGATTGGCCCCCGATCCGGTAATGGATCTAGTAGGGGGCAGACTTTCTCTCTTCGCCCAGGCTTGGGCAAGAGATGTCCAGGATCCCTGGGCGTTGGAAATTGTGTCCCAGGGATATCTTCTGGACTTCAAAGCTTCTTCCCCAAAAGGAAGATTTCACCTTTCACAATTATCTGCAGACCAGATAAAGAGAGAGGCATTCTTACATTGTGTTCAAGACCTCCTAGTTATGGGAGTGATCCACTCAGTTCCAAAGGAGGAACAGGGGCAAGGATTCTATTCAAATCTATTTGTGTTTTCCCAAGAAAGAGGGAACCTTCAGACCATTCTTAGATCTCAAGATCCTAAACAAATTTCTCAGGGTCCCATCCTTCAAGATGGAGACTATTCGAACCATCCTACCTATGATCCTGGAGGGTCAATACATGACTACCGTGGACTTAAAGGATGCTTATCTTCACATTCCGATACACAAAGATCATCATCGGTTTCTCAGGTTCGCCTTCCTAGACAGGCATTACCAGTTTGTGGCTCTTCCCTTTGGGTTAGCTACAGCACCAAGAATCTTTACGAAGGTTCTGGGGTCACTTCTGGCGGTCCTAAGGCCGCGGGGCATAGCAGTAGCCCCTTACTTAGACGACATTCTGATACAGGCGTCGAATTTCCAAATTGCCAAGTCCCATACGGACATTGTTCTGGCATTCCTGAGGTCTCATGGGTGGAAAGTGAACGAAAAGAAGAGTTCTCTATCCCCTCTCACAAGAGTTTCCTTCCTGGGAACTCTGATAGATTCTGTAGAAATGAGGATTTACCTGACAGAGGCCTGGTTGTCAAAACTTCTAAATTCCTGCCGTGTTCTTTATTCTACTTCTTACCCTTCGGTGGCTCAGTGTATGGAAGTAATCGACTTAATGGTAGCGGCAATGGACATAGTTCCGTTTGCCCGCCTGCATCTCAGACCACTGCAACTCTGCATGCACAGTCAGTGGAATGGGGATTACACATTTGTCCCCTCTACTAAATCTTTAATCAAGAGACCAGGGATTCTCTTCTCTGGTGGCTATCTCGAGTCCATCTGTCCAAAGGTATGACCTTCCGCAGGCCAGATTGGACAATAGTAACAACAGATGCCAGACTTCTGGGCTGGGGGGCAGTCTGGAACTCTCTGAAGGCTCAGGGGTCATGGACTCAGGAGGAGGCTCTCCTTCCGATAAACATTCTGGAACTAAGAGCGATATTCAATGCTCTTCAGGCTTGGCCTCAGCTAGCGGCAGTGAGGTTCATCAGATTCCAGTCGGACAACATCACGACTGTAGCTTACATTAACCATCAAAGGGGAACAAGGAGTTCCCTAGCGATGTTGGAGGTTTCAAAGATAATTCGTTGGGCAGAGATTCACTCTTGCCACCTACTGTAGAGATGAGATAAAAACAAACACAGAGGCGCCACATGTGTAGGTCAATAAAACCAAAGAAATCCAAACAGCGACAGAATAAGGGTACTCACAAACAGGGCGGCACTCTGTTGTGCCGGCAGAGGCAGGCTGGTATTTGCAGCAAACCAGCTGGCTGTGTGACAGATCTGTACCGGATGTAGTCAGCACTGGAGTTTGCTGCTTGTGTAGCCTCTATCCGATGTTCCCAGAGTGTTGTTTCTCCTTAGCTGGAGCTGCACTGGAGCAAAGGGGGAGGGGGGGCTCAGCTGCCCTAAGGTTACTGATATGGAGACTACCACAACAACACCAGACTAATGTAAAAGTAAAAAAATCAGTATTTTATTATACACAATAAAAATACCAAAGGTTTTACAATTTTACAGCTGGGTGTGTGAAATAAAAATCTCCCCACAAAGAGTGTAATAGCAACGCGTTTCTCGGGCGAACCCCGTTTCCTCAGGCTTGTGTGCTCTAAGTGTGTGTGTATGCCCTTTAAATAGGGATCAGTAACCTCATGTTTCCATATCCCTCCCCTTCCTTCTAGTAGATTGTCCAATCAGATCCTTCCTTTCCAAAACGCCCAGTTGTTGATATAATTAAAAAATAAAATTTATATTAACTATGCGATTATTAACTGTAAATCGATGTTGTAATGATTTACTTAAAATGAAGTGAATATGTTAGTGGGTAGTGATACGATCCTTAATAAATATTGCCGATCGTCACTGATAAGGATAAGCGTGAGTGTAAACTACTTTAATATGTATTTTCTTACAGGCCAATGATTACCTTTCATTTAAGGGGCTTGTCTTGTTAACCAATGGTATCATTAAATCAAAAGGGCTCTGTCTTTGACTCTTAGCAACCGGATAATACATAGTGGTAATTGTTCCTGGTTACAGAATCCTAGAAATGCCGGGTAGATCACATGATCATGCTAGCCCTTATCTACGATTGGCGCAAATTGCGAGCTTCTAAGTGACGTGTAGTCAAATGGTCAATGATATAATAGATGGCATATAGTAACATGGCCAGTAGAACCCGTATGTGGTTCAGAGTTATGTATGTGAGTGTGTAGCGTCGATCCGACACCGCCCCCAATTTTCAAAAAACCAATTGGAGACGAGCAATAAACAAAGGCTATGTGTCAGCAATACATGAAAGCTATGTGTCAGACCGCCTATGCATATTGCAAGGCAGGTGTACAAAAACCGTGGAAAATTGTAACTATGGAGATAGCTACCTACGTGAAGATCTAAACATGGTGCAATCGGTGCTAGAGTTGAAAATACTGACTGCCATTGCAGTATATAGTGTATTGAATTTTGCAAATCCGTATGGTGACCTAAATGCCTATAATAATCTAAATACTATGACTAGTTATATTCAGATGACACCGTAGTTTAAGATGTCATCCCTTGAATAAGTGTTAAGGTGCCTGAATATAATGAAAGAGTGTGATATAAAGTGCCTATCAGGACAATTAGTGTATAATTAAATATGGTCCTATCTTAAATAAAATGTGATAGTAGTGATAATAAATGTAACTATGAGAAATTAAAATACTTAAAGTGAAATACTAAATAATGTAATATAGTGAAGCATATGTTGTGTGTGAATAAATATATGGAAGCGTGTATATAACTGTATGTAGTGTTATGAAGTATGAATGTAAAAGTGTCTATTTTTTATTTTTTACCACAGTAATGGGAAAAATTCATAAATATAATCTAGTTGATTTAGACTGAATATATGAAATGATTAATAATTAATTGGGAAAAAATATAATGAAATCAAAATATGGCAAAGTATGGGAGTAATAACAGCAAGTGGGGGGCGAAAGTCCAGATGGATAAAATATATACAACATTCAGAGGGCATTCATCTATAATATGTCTAACATTAGATGAAAAAATACAGTGGTGTCCCTCATCTAATACATCTCTATAAGAAATAACATAAATAATAATTTATAAAAAGGCTGCAGAATCTATAACCTCATTTAAACCTGGGGGAAAAAGACTATTGAATTTAAAAATCCAGAAGGTTTCCCTCTGTCTCAGTTTTGAAAACCTATTATATAGACTACTAGGGGGGATCCCTTCTAATGGTGTAATTTTGAAAGAGCATTTTCCAGAAACATATTTGTCACAAAAATGTCTGGAAACACTGTTTGGTTGATTTTGATTTGATGTTTCTCAAATGTTCGCTCCATCGAGTTCTAACCTTCCTACAGGTTCGGCCTATGTACTGAATCCCACATTTGCAGGACAGTACATAGATTACATAACTGGAGTCACAAGATAATCTACTTTTAATTGGAAACATTTCACCTGTATTGTTAGATGTTAAGGTGCTACATCCATGTGTTACATATTGGCACATGTGACAACGTTTCTTCCCACACCTATATACTCCTATCCTGTTGGGGTTATAACCATTAGTGGCCCTATCTCTCAGTCTGGTCGTATTGGCGAATTTTCTTTTAGACATAACCACCTTACTAGGGGCTAGTTTCTGTTTATAAGTTTGTGCTCTTTTGAAGACCAACTTAGGTTGGGATGTAAGAATTTTATTTAAAACAGGATCTTTTAAAAGGATAGGCCAATGTTTTTTTAGGACTCTGTTAATAATTTTATGATTAGAATTATACTGTGTCACAAAAAGAGGTTGTTTATTTGTGAAATTCTCCTTCTCTCTATTTTTGGAAGATGTAGATGATAATAATTGGTCTCTGTTGAGGTCTTTGGCTCTTTCATATCCTCTAGTAATCAAATCGGGAGGGTATCCCTTTTCTAAAAATCTACGTTTGAGAATAAGTGATTGCTGGTGGTATTGCCCTATAGTACTGCAGTTTCTACGCAGTCTGCAGAACTGGCTGTATGGAATATTGGTTTTCCATTTTGTTAAATGGTTACTGGAAAAATGTAAAAAATTATTGCAATCTACTTTTTATGCGAAGTATATAGTGTATGGAGTACTCTGGTTGTATTATCTTTGGCTTCGCGCCCCTCCACAAACCCAACCTGGTCCGGATTAATAATTTTTGGGAGTATGTTACTTAGACGATTAGCTAATATTTTGGCGTAGATCTTGATATCTACATTTAGTAATGATATGGGTCTGTAATTACTTACTATATCTTTAGGTTTGTCAGGCTTGGGCAAAACCGTAATTGTAGCGTCTAATAAGGGTTGGGAATAAGAGTGTCCCTGGTCGACATATTGAAATAGCTCTAATAGATGCGGGCAAATATTTCCTGTAAGTAGTTGGTAAAATTTTGTTGTAAGACCATCCGGGCCAGGTGACTTACCAGATGGAAGAAATTTGATGGTTTTAATTATCTCCTGTGACATTATTGGGGAGTCTAATATTTTTAAGTCATCCTCTTGAATTTTGGGGACCTCTATGGAATCTAGATAAGCTTTCATTTTAGTTTGCCTCCCTTGGTCATTCATAGTATTAAGATTATATAATGAGGAATAGTATAAGGCAAAGTCATTGGCTATATCTTCGTTTTTGGTATGGGTGACCCCGGAATGGTGTTTAATGCAATGAGTGTATGAGCTAACCCTCTGTTTTTTTAGAGATTTGGCCAGCATACGGCCAGCTTTGTTAGATTCAGCAAAAAATTTGGTTCTAGAAGTCATAGCCCGTAAGTTAGCATTTTCTATAAAAAATGTATTAAGTTGTTCTCTGGCTTCTTTTAATTCGGTGAGTAATTGAGTGGATTGTGGGTTTTGTTTATGTGAGTGCTCTATATGAGAGAGGGTAGTGGTTAGAGAATTGTATAATGCTGATCTTTGCTTATTAAGTTTTGCTGAGAGCTGTATTATAATGCCTCTGATATAGCACTTATACGATTCCCAATTGTTCATAACTGTAGTGTCACTAGATTTGTTAAAGGTGACGTATTCGTCAGTTTATTTGGTTATTTGGTCAAGAATTTCACTATCCGTGAGTATACGTTCATTAATTCTCCAGTTTAGTCTGTGTTTGGGTTTAGTTGACCAACTGAAGGTAGATTTGACTAGGCTGTGATCTGACCATGGCATGTGTGAGATTTTGGAATCTACTAGACTGGTAAGGAATGCTTGATCACATAATATGTAATCCAACCTTCAGTAGGTATGTTGTGGGTGAGAAAAAAAAGTAATCCCTAGTGGAAGGGTGGGCTATTCTCCATGTATCTATCAGTGTGAGTGATTGCAATAGCTCAGCGTTGCTCTTAATCTGGGCAGTTCTGATATGACTTGCCTGTCGATGTGTCAAGGGCTGGGTTAAGTGGGAAGTTATAGTCTCCTCCAATTACAATCGGACCTTTAGCTATATCTAGAAGTTTATTAATAACCTTGCGGAAGAAGTTATGGGTAGGTTTGATCGGTGCATAGATATTCGCCAAAGTAATGGGCCTTCCATAGTAAAGCCCCACTAGTATTAGGATCCTGCCTTCCGTGTCGCTATATTGTTGTAATAGGTCAAATGGTGTATTGCGTCTGAATAGTGTACAAACTCCATTATGCTTAGTAGGGCCTAAACTCAAATAATATCGATCATACTGTCTAGAGGGAAGTTTTGGTTCGTGAGCCTTCTTGAAATGGGTCTCCTGGATCATTACAATGTCCAAGTTCTTTTTAAAAAAAGTCATGCAGCGCGATAGACCACTTTTCTGCTGACAGGAACCCCTTAACATTCTGTGTTGCAATATGTATAGTGCCTTCATGCGGTGTGGGAATCATTTTGTCAGCCGCAAACGAATGTTCAATCAGGATAAAATTAAATAGTAAAACACAGAGAGGTTGATAAGAGGAATTGGGGCGGGGGAAGGGTTAGGAGGGTAAAAGGTGGGAGAAAGTTCTTGAATTGAGCTAGTGAGTAGCGGAATGTAGAATATGTTTGTTATCAAGAGATAAAAAGTTGAAAGTGATATAATATAATATAATATAGGAGGCTGTTAGGAGAGCTGGATACAAGGTCGGCCACAGATTAATAGTAAAGTAAAAAGTACTTATAGAAAAAAGTATAGATGCAGGTATTTCTGAATAGAGGATAATCTGAGACTTTGCCCAGTTGTTATAGGGCCATACGTGTGCAGCATGGGGTCTTCTACAGCACCAAGGTAAGTGTATGAGAAAAATTGAGAGAAACAGACCTTTATGTATGGAGAGGAGTGCTGGCATTCTAGACAGTTTTGCTAACTAGGCATACTTTAAATTTTGATGGTATGAGTGACATCGAGGTCTGGCCCGCTCAACAAACCCACTAACTAATGTGGATTGATATTTTCCAGGTGACTAATTACTGCCACCATCTCGCCAAAGGTGGGTGGAAAATCAATTGAGCAGGACAGACCAAACCGTCATTTAGAACATAATAATGGGCACAAAACATATATCATTAGAGCAGAAATTTCAACATTAATAACCACGTTATGTATAAACAGTTAAAAATAAGCGTAGGAGACATGAACACTTCCCCAGCCTCAATGCGAACCTGCAAATCAGATAATTAGTGCTCAGTAGAGACTAATTGGTGGCTATGAACATTATATAGAATGTTTAAAAGTCCAATAGGGGTTACAGATATTCATTCAGTCCATAGAGATCAAAACATAAACATGAAATCTATTCAAAAACAAGTCTCGTTCAATCTATAGAGAGCAAAACATGAAATCAATTCAAAAACAAGTCTAATATGCATAACTATATTATATCTTAACAAAGTACATCTGTTGAAGGCTGTAAGTCTCTTTAGCAGTTCTGTGAGGATTAACGAACTGTGGGCCTTCGGCCCGTATTGAGAGACATGTTATAGTGTCCACAGTTAAACTTAGTACATTTGCTGCACAAGGTAAAATGACAAATTATATCAATATATCTACGTGTCTCTGGTCAGGGTGGGATGGTATCTTCGTTATTCTGGTTGGTTTGCCTTCTCTTGTTTTGTTTCATCGATGGCTCCATCCAAGGACGTCTTTGAGGCTTGGGGATGTCCTGTCTTGCTGAAGATGAGGGCTGTAGCGGAGTGTCCTGTAGTTCAGGTGTTGAAATGTTCAAAGACTGACAAAACTGTCCAATGTCCAAGGGAGAGGAGCATTCAATTTTCTTTCCATTTTAACTGCCATCACAGATGTCGGGAAACCCCAACGATATGGAATCCGCATCGTGCGAAGATGAGAGGTGAGCGTAGAAAATTCTCTTCGCTTCTGAAGGGTCCGCACTGACAGATCTTGGAACACTTGTATTCGTTGGCCTTGAAACATAGTTGTTTGTTGTTTCCTAGAGTAGTTATATATTGCCTCTCTATGCTTGAAGCACTGGAAATGGACGATGATATCCCTAGGTGGTAGTCCGTCAGCAGGTTTGGGTTGTAGAGATTTGTGGGCTCTGTCCAGGATTATTTCCTGGGGATCTGATGAGTTATTCTTTGCCAGTTCTAGAAAGAAGGCCTGCAGGTATTCTTGTATCTCATTGTTGAGAACCGATTCGGGAATTCCCCTAAACCTCAGATTGCTCCTTCTCGAGCGATTTTCCAAGTCGTCTAACTTGTCTTCTAGTTCTGTTAGGTTTTGCTGATGTTGGGAAGTTTTGGCTGCTAATCCTGCTAGTTTTTGTGATGTGACATACTCGTGCTCTTCTAGGGAGTCTACTCTATGGCATAATTCAGAAATGTCTTTCTTGAGGTCTGCACACTCATCCTTGATGCAAGATTTAACCTGCTCAATGAGAGCCTCCATTGCTCCATAAGTGATAGGGTCTTCTTTGCCTGCTTCTGATGGCACTATTGGTGGATTTGACATGGTATCAGCTGCATCACATGAGCTATCATCTTGTGAAACTTGGGCAAAATCAGGGTCTGTACTGGGCTTGCTTTTTCCAGCATGTTTAAAGAGAGAATTTACAGCTCCCTGGTTCACTGGGGATATTTTTAGTGACTTGTCGTTTCTCGTTAACTTCCTTTGCGACATGGCGAGAGGTGAGGAAGGCTATTCAGTGTACAAGATATAGCCGCTGATGCGTTATATACAACACTCCCCAGGGTCTGTTGCTCTCACAGAGAGATCACGGTAAAAGGAGATTGGATATGACCCACCACTACAGGGAGTAGTGGGAAAAGGAAGGGGAGTGTGTATCCTGCTCAGAAACTGCTTATAATATTTTCAATTGGAGCATTTGATTATTGTGAGTTTATATAAAAGTCCTATTTCCCACAGCTCTAGATCTGGTTCAGCAATGTGGCTGGGTGTTTAAAACCAATGCAGATGGAGAGAGGCCTAAATATTGGCAGCTTAAATGCTGTAGAGAGCGTTGTTGATTATAGTGGCTATCGTGTCTTTCTCTTACTGAGGTTTGTGCCAGTCACAGTGTGTCTTAGTTAGGGCTAAATCAGTGAAAATGTTCGAAAGTAAGCTGCTTATAATTACATTCGGTGTACTCACATAAGTCCCGGTGATGCCGCCCCAGTTTGTCAGCAGCCGCCACTGTTTGTATAGTTCCGGGAGGAGCCGTTCTCTGAATCAGCCAAAGAGACCGCGTGTAAGTAGACTGCCGTGTCGTAACTGATTGCGCTGCTGTTTTTGTTTTATGCCCCTTCTATCACCTTCCGTTAGCGGTGAACAAGTAGCCTTAGGGGATCAAAAGTTATCCTGTCCATCCCACGTGGCCTGCATGGCGCAGTTACCAAGAGATCAATTTGTCCACGGTTAGCCTCAAAGTTGTAAAAAATCTGTTGTAAAATCTGCAAATTGTAAATGAGCAGATGAAAATGTTCCCCTGATGTTCCGGGTTTAAGTTAGCTGCCCTGCTTCTATCTATCACACTTTTAACAGTCCTTAGCCTCACTCATATCCAGCTCTTTCACAGAGCTTCAGTGTGATGCAGCCATCTTAGTCGGCTGCTCGCCTCGCCTCCTTCCGGCATGATTAAATTTTGTGCATATTTCATTTCCAGTTAACTTTGTGGTTGTTCCTCAAGGTTTTTGGTTTTGATCCGGCACCTGGTTTTGGGGGTCGAGTTTTTTTAACCTAGTCCTTGTCTTTGACTTGGCATTTTGGTTACTCTGTATTCCAGATTTTAATTGCCTTGCATCTGTCTGGCGTTCAGTAGTAGGCTTCTTTTCCCGGTCCTGGGGAAATCTCCTTGTTTCTACTGGGACGGTTCTTTTTTTCTCTTCTGGAGAGATGGAGGAAGTTTTTTTCCTGGGAATTTCTTTACTGGAATATTTCCTGGGTTTCTTTTTTTTCCTTCTATCTGGAAGGATCTGGTCTACTGTGCCTATCCAGTTGGCTCCTCCTGAGGTAGTTTTCCTCATCTGACTAGGAGTTCAGTGGGTCGAGGGTTCCTCTTGTCTGCAGTGTACCCTCCCTTTGGGTTTCTGAGGGGTAATGTGGATAGGTATCCTGGATCCCGAATTAGTCTGTCTGGGTATCGGTGCCTCTTTCCTGCTTCTTTTCCTTGGGAACTCGTTGCTGGTAGATTTGTTCTGATCTCCAGGCCTTGTCGATGCTGGGATTTTTAATCTCTCTTGTCCTTTGGGACATTGACAGTCGCTTCTGTGATAGGGCTGTTCGTTTGGAGAAGGGGTCAGGAATTCTTACTGCTCTGTTTGGGCATCGACCACGTAGCGTGTCTCTCAAAGGATCCTTACTTAGGCTGGGAGGCCTTGCATCAAGAACCTTCGCTTAGTGGGCAGTTGGTTCTTTATTGGTCAGGGTGTTGTCCTCCCTTACCCTGTTTTCTAGTAGGAGGGGAGTTGGTCTGCCCTGCTTTGAGTTTTTTCTCTTGTTCCTTTCCAGGAATGTCCTAGTGCAAGTTTGCTAGCTACTCGGTTGGCTAGTTACTATGGTTTGAGGTTTAGTCTGACTGCCTATCTGATGGAAGCCTGCGGCTTTCGTTTGTGGTGTAAACGGATGTTACTATTCTGTTCCTGTTCTGCTCCCGGGGTTTTTTTTCTGACCTCCGGGTGTTAAGTTTTCTCTGTGCTAGTTAGCCGTCTATGGTAAGGTAGTCTTGTTTTACCTTTTGTCCTTTTATCCTTCTGGGATATCGGTTCTGGTTAAGGCTTTGCTTTGTTTCCTTTTGGATCCATGTAGGTGGTGGTCTGGAATTTTTCCTTTCTTTGCTCTCCTCTGTCGGTAGAGTATACTCTACGGGACTTTGTCCTCTTGGAGCCTGGTAGACACTCTTTTTTTCGAGTTATGCTAGGGGCTTCTCTCTCTATTTTGTCCTTGAATCTTTGGGGATTGTTTCTGGAGGTTCTTTCAGACCTTCTTATCTGATTCTTCCCTTCTTTCAGTTAGGGAGAATGTGGTGTGGGAGTTTCTTTGTTGTTCCCTTGCCATTGTTCATGGAGAGGTTTTTATTTGTGTGCTTCTAAAAAGTGGGACTTTTGTCTCCTCAGAGGTTTTTGTGTTCAGTGGAGTTCAGAATTTAGAGTGATCTCTAACTGGGATCCTTATGGTTCTTATTGATGGCCAGTTACCTTGTCCTCTCTCCATATTTTTGTTCTTCCTGCTTCTTTTTAAGTAGTATTTTTAATCGGGATTCCGGGTTGTCAGGCTGTGGTGCCATCAGAATGGGACACCTTTTTGTTCCTGCCTGTTTGCTTGCATTCAGTGTCCTCTAAGCTTGGGTATTGACTTCCCAAAAGTAATGAATGCAGCTGTGGACTCTCCCCGTTTTAAGAAGAAAAACTTAAAAGGGACATAATACTCATGCTAAATAACTTAAAAGTGATGCAGCATAACTGTATAAGCTGACAAGAAAATATCACCTGAACATCTCTATGTAAAAAGGAAGATGTTTTACCTCAGTTTCTTCAGCTCACCAGAGTAAGTGCTCTGATAACAGTTATACTTCAGCTGCTGTCCAGCTGCAAGTTTGTAAAAAAAAAAAATAGCCAATCGACATCAGCAGTGCTGAGGTAATGCTTTGCGTCTGCTGTGATCTCATGCAATTTCATAGAACTTAGTTAAACTGAATAGGAAAATAACATGACTGTGCCTGCACATGCCAGATGTACACGCCCTTACAAGTCCTGGGGCAAGCATCCTGACTGGCTGTTTAAAGTCTCTTTTACAGTGGGGTGTGAGGTAAAATATCTTCCTTTTTTACATAGAGATGTTCAGGTGATATTTTCTAGTCATCTTTTTACCGCTATACTGCATCACTTTCAAGTGCTTCAACATTTGGGTATCATGTCCCTTTAAAGGTCATATCATGTGTGTCTGTTTTGTTTCATTAAAAGTTGGCCCAGTTGCCGGATGTTCAATCCTTTGTTCAGTCTCTAGTAAGGATCAGGATAGTTTTTAAACCTATCGCTCCTCCTTGGAGTCTTAACCTTGTTCTTAGTTTTTCAGCATGCATCAATTGAACCTATGCATTATCTTGATATTAAATCACTCTCTTGGAAAGTGTTATTTTATTGACTATATCCTCTGCCCGCAGTGTTTTTTTGCCCAAAGTAGTTTCTACTGTCAATGTAAATCAGGAGATTGTTGTGCCGTCTATGTCCTAATCCCTCTTCTTCCCAGGAAAGGTTGTTCAAGAATGAGGCTTCAGTTGGATGGATCTGCAAAGCTGCTACTTTGTCTTCACTGCATACGTTCACAAAATTTTAGCAGTTTGATGTTTTTGCCTCTGCTGAGGTATTCTTTTGCAGGAAAGTTATTCAGGCGGTGGTGCCTAGCAACTAGGTAACTGCTTTGCCTATTTATCACACCCTTATATTGTAGACTCCATAGCTTGGGTATTAATTTCCATATGTAAATCGCTACCTTAGAATGAAAATGTATTCTTACCTGATATATTTTTTTTTTCTTTCTTGGTACTGATAGTCCACGAACCTGCCCTAAAAAATGTTTCTGCGTCGGCAGTCCTAGTTTGCACCTCTTCATCCCTTTATCTCACTTGCTTTCCCTATCCTCTGAAATGAGCTGCTGGGAGGGAAGGGGAAGTAGTAGAGATAGTTGAAGCTCTGGTTTTGGGTGTCTGCATCCTCTTGGTGGCCAGGTGATGCATTCCGATAAGTAAGAATGGATTTTGTGGCCTCTCACTACCAAGAAAGAAAAACATTTTTATCAGGTAAGAATACATTTTTTTTTATTTAAATCACTAGTCAGTAAGACAGATTTTAATTCAGTTTTAAATTGTTAGATTTTCATTGTTAGAGTAATAACACTTCCGATTCTTTTTCCAGTTATATCAGACCGTTACTGATTTGGTTATATATAATTAGATATGCATAGATAGATCATTGAAATGGATGAAATTATTGGGACGGGAACTATCTCCAGTTTAATAGGTAAATCATTCATTCATATTTGAATAACTTTTAAGCTATACTTTTGGAAGAAAATAAATTATGATTACCTTAATAACAATTTAAAAAGTTTTATTTAACTAAAAAAAACAACCATTACGGTAATAGTAAGGTAAATAGTTTTATTTCACTAAAACAATAACATTATACTTGTTTTTGAATGCTTGCTCCTCCCTATTCACACTAAGGTCCTGCAGATCTATTCCACTCCAAACAATCTTATGTTCATTGAGCTTCTTGAAACTTAGTATGTGTTGATTCTGTGTACATAGATTTACAGGAGAGCAATGGCATTAAAATGACAGTGAAGTCCAAATTAAAGTTTAATGATTCAAAAAGAACATGCAATTTTTTAACAATTTTCCAATTTACTTCTCTTATCTAATTTGCTTTGTTCTCTTGGTATCCATTGTGGGAAATCATACATAAGTAGGCCCAGAATCAATGCACTACTGTGAGCTAGCTGCTTGTCACTCTCACCCAATATGTTCAGCTAGGCCCCAGTAGAGCATTGCTTTTCTTTCAACAAAGGACACCAAGAGAATAAAGCACATTTGATAGTAGTCAATCTGAAAATTGTATCTGAAACTCAACTTTTCTTTCACGATTGTCTTTTAAAGGTGTATTTCTCATCTCTGTTTATTTTACAACAGTTTTGCTGTGAAGTAGGGGCATGTTATTTCTGTAGACACACATTCACAGTTTTGAGAACTAGAAAACCAATAATATATAATATCTTCAAGATGTAAAAATTGACCAAAAAAAGTGATCTGACAGAAACATCTGGGGAGAGAATGACATTGTGATTGGATTAATGGAATTACCAAAAAAATTAAACATTATACAGCATCTTGTTATATAATTAAAAACTATACGCTAAAGGTTTTTCATCCTGAAATATAGATTAATGTATCCTTAATAGAAACTATCTATAGAAGGATTTTTCTTTATTTTCTTTATTTATTTTTCTTTTTTATTTAAAACAATCCAATTTAAAAAAAAATAAATAAAAAAAAAATCATTGATTTGTATCCATCTTGTTATGCACAGATTCTATACCTCATCCTAGAAAGGGTCATGCAGCTCTGGCCCAACAGTGGTCAAGGATTCATAACCCATCTGGGTCACCCCAAGGCAGTTCTTCTGACCTTTCTCCAAAATGTCTTTTTGGAGCATATACACACTCTTGTTGAAAGATTTACTAGCCTTGGTGGTAACGGATGATCCTCCTACAGAGAAAAAATCTGTCAAGAAGATTGAAGAATTCTTTAAGACACCTCCTAAAAAGCTTCTCTTGACAAAGTAATCCTTTGAGGTCAGGAAACGCCCCAAGGTTTGTTTAAGCAGGATATTCCAATTTGTTGGTGGTCCAGAAGATAGGAGAGCCTCAGTGCAACAGATGTCACACACCAAGCCGCATTGAGAGAAGGAATGGAGTACACTCCACAGCACGGACCTTAAAGGGACACTAAACCCAATTTCTTTCATGTCATTTGCAAGAGTCCATGAGCTAGTGACGTATGGGATATACAATCCTACCAGGAGGGGCAAAGTTTCCCAAACCTCAAAATGCCTATAAATACACCCCTCACCACACCCACAATTCAGTTTTACAAACTTTGCCTCCTATGGAGGTGGTGAAGTAAGTTTGTGCTAAGATTTCTACGTTGATATGCGCTTCTCAGCATTTTGAAGCCCGATTCCTCTCAGAGTACAGCGAATGTTGAATGCAATGGTTTTCCTCACGGGAGATCTATTTCATAGGTTCTCTGTTTTCGGTCGTAGAGATTCATCTCCTACCTCCCTTTTGAGATCGACGATATACTCTCATATACCATTACCTCTACTGATAACTGTTTCAGTACTGGTTTGGCTATCTGCTATATGTGGATGGGTGTTTTTCGGTAAGTGTGTTTTTATTACTTAAGACACCTCAGCTATGGTTTGGCACTTTCTAAGTTCTAAATATATGTATTGTACTTATATTTGCCATGAGTCAGGTTCATGTATTTTCTTTTTGCAGACTGTCAGTTTCATATTTGGGGAAAATTATCATATTAAGAAATATTTTTTCTTACCTGGGGTTTAGTCTTTTTTCAAATTGACTACTTTTTTCTTGCAAATTGCGGGCAGGATTAGGCCCGCGGGTGCGCCAAATGCTAGACTTTATTGCATCATTCTTGGCGCAAAAAATGTTTTGGCGTGAAAGTACGTCCGTTGACGCAAGTTCGTAATTTCCGGTGTCGTAGTTGATGCAGAGTTCCTTACACAGGGTTGAGTCGTTAGTGACGCGAGTGTGTCATTTCCAGAGGTTGTTGGCGCCAAAAAATTTTCAGTCAAGTTGTGCCTCATACTTGCCGCCAAATTCTTTTCATTAATTTAATACCCTATTGCTATTTGCCTCTTGCCTTTTTCTATATCAGAGGGCTATGCTATTTGCATTTTTTTCTCAATCCTGAAACTGCCATATAAGGAAATTGACAAATTTTGCTTTATATGTTGTTTTTTATTTTACATTTTGCAAGATGTCTCAATCTGATCCTGTCTCAGAACTATCTGTTGGAACTTTGCTGCCTGATGTTGGTTCTACTAAAGCTAAGTGCATTATATTTCCGAATGTCATTTGTAATGGTTATCATGATAAACTTTTACATGCAATATTGTGTCCATCAGTAAATAGTACATTGCCTGTTGTTGTTCCTTAAACTTTTAATGTACATGTTATACCTATGAAATGTAAAGAATTTGTTACTGATTCTATTCAGAAGGCTTTGTCTGCTATTCTGCCTTCTAATTAATATAAAGGTCTTTTAAAACTTCTCATAAGGTTGATGAAATTTCAAATGACCGACAACATAATGAATTATCCTCCTCTGATGAGGATCTATCTGATTCAGAAGATCCTTCCTCAGATATTGACACTAACAAATCTACTTATTTATTTAAAATCAAGTATTTTCGTTCTTTGTTAAAGAAGTGTTAATTATTTTGGATATCGTGGAAACTAGTCCTCTTGATATTAGAACTAGTCAATTCTGTTTTTAAACTTCCTGTGGTTATTCCAGAGTTTTTTCCTGTTCCTGATGCTATTTCTGATATGATTTCTAAGGAATGGAATAAGCCGGGTACTTCTTTTTATTCCTTCTTCAAGGTTTAAAAATTGTATCCTTTACCAGCAATTTCTATAGAGTTTTGGGAAAAGATCCTCAAAGTTGATGGGGCTATTTCTACTCTTACTGAATGTACCTCTATTCCTATGGAAGATAGTACTTAAGTTCCTTTAGATAGGAAACTTGAATCTTATCTAAGGAAAGCTTATTTATTTTCAGGTCGTCTCAGGCCTGCAATTGCTTTGGCTGATGTTGCAGCTGCATCAACATTTTTGTTGGAGAATTAGCGCAACAAGAATTGGATTCTGATTTATCTAGCATTGTTTGCTTACTGCAACATACTAATCATTTCTGATGCCATTTTTTTTTTTTTTTTAAATAATTTTTTATTGAGGTGATAAACAATAACAGTCGAACATGTATGTCCAGATACAATTCAAGCATGGAAGGGACAACTTTACAATTCTCATATAGCATATAAGTTTAGTCTAAAACATAACGGTAGCAATTCTACAATCATAGATATCATGACCACTGGGTGTATGTAGATAAGGGTTTTAGCTGAACCGAGTGGCAAATTCACCCATGAGAATATTATGTCTAGAAAAGGTTATAAGGATATGGCTGTAATGTGGAACATAAAAAATGTATGAGATATAGAGTTGGGAGTGAATAGAGAAGACTTGTGTGAGAATGAGATGGATAGTTGGGACATATAGAAATGATACCTCTTTTCAAAACCATTGGCTTAATAAGAATAAGGATGGTCACCAATTTACTATGGGAAACATAAGGTAAGCAATCTATTTTAGAGGAATTGGAGTAAAATGGAGGTTAGTAAAATGGTTATATTTAGGGGAAGGGAAATTCAGCGGGCCAGAGCTGCTCTAGGTGGCAAAAAAAGGGGGGGGGGGAAGGGAGGGGGGGCGGAGTTTGTGAGAGTGAGAACCTAAGAGAGCTTTTGGGTAGTTAGACACCTTAAGTATAGAACCTAAAAATGAAGGTACTTGGGGGAGTTGTGTATGGAGGGGAAGTAAACTGGTATATACTGTATATCGTCCAGTGTGGTGGAAGACAGAGTGAGTAGAAGTTAGGCCTCCTGCATACGGAGTCTTCTAGTTTGACATACCCACAGTACGATCGTCAGACCGGAGGGTCATTAGTATAATTATCTCAAGGAAATGTGTCACTAAATATCTTTGGCCATCCCTATAGCTGAAAAGTAAGCTTGCTATCTAAATGAGTAGTCTCTGATCTGGGTGACATGGAAGAACAGTAGAATATACAGTACAACATAAAATGGAAGCTAGTTTCACATTATTTAACAAGCAATTGTAAATGCAAAGTAAGAGCTAGATTATGGAATGTGCAGAGACCTGAACAGAGGACTACAGCGACATTAACTACAATTAAAGATGCAGTCTAAACTGTAATAATAATTCTGGGAGGACTTAGAGGTCCATTACTGTAGTTAAGGTAACCTAATATCATGCAGTCTACCTTAAAATCAGGAGAAGCGTATATGCAGTGCTGTATTAACAATATAATGGAGGGGAGAGGGCCTTTGTTCAGAGTAAGAGATAACAAAAATATAGATAGATGCTAATACAAGCTGCAGCGAAGAGTGTCTAAATTGTCTGAGCGAGGTCTAAGTGTTATACCATGGTCATGTCAGAGGTAAGTTAGTGAGGCTGCAAGGATAATGTATTACAAAAGTAGGCACTTAGTTGACATAGATCATAGCTAAATGTAGCTTATATATAAATAGAAGTAAACAAGTAAACACTGTATACGCATATGACGCTAGAAGATGAATTAGGTTCAGCGGTGGGTTATGAGGAGAGAAAGACCTAACCCCCATCATGCCGGTGAATCCTGAAGTAATGAGCAACCTTTGTACAGTATCAGTATATATGTATCTCCAAGTGCATAGCCTGAGCAAATAACTCAAAGTAGAATATAGACTAAATAAGGGTAAATAAATAGGACTTTAGGACACAGATGTGCAATTTCAGTCTAACCACATGGTCTAATAGTACTTCTCGGGCTCTGAAGTGTAGATATATGGGTAAAGCAGGTATAACATAACAAACTTTGGGACTTTAAAGAAACATGCTACAAAAGATTAGGGGTGAGTTAACATTATAAGCAAAAATGGGTATATAAGTATCCCCAGGCCATGAGAGGCTACTAGAATGAAACCATTATTTTAATACAACCATAAATATTGTGGGCAATGCATAAGGGGCTACATGAGATCACTATTCAACCCTTGGAGATGTCAGGTCTGAGAGGGGGGCAATGGAATAGAACCCTTAGGGTTGTGAGGGTTGCATCATAGGTCTTAGATATTGTGTCTGAAATATGTAGTGTAGTAAAGGCCTCCAAAAATGAAAAGGCTGTAAGGGGGGACTCAGAATTCTCCCATAAGGTATACTCTACAACAAAATATATAAGGACCAGGCAGTTAACATATAGATTACTCTAGGGCTAAGGGAAAGCTATAAAGCCCTACATGCAAGATCAATATGTATAAGTTATGGTTGTGGGAATACGATAGTTCTTGAGACTAGATAGGATAGGTAGAGTGAGCTTAGGTAGATGGGTAGGGCTAATCTGTAGTAATCGCTCTCTAGTCCTAGGCATGCATGGTATGGGGTGATAATGCTGTTTTTAAATAAAGGAGCACAGGAGGATTGCATAGAAACCATTAGAAAATGAAGACAAACACCCACTCTCCTTACTACATAACAAAACAGATTCTCAGTGTTAATTTCTACGCTGTACAAGAACTTCATTGTAAAAATGTGAAATCATACTCTAACTTGAACCACGTATTTATATGAGTGAGAACTGGTTATATAGGAAGAGTGTACATTGAGATAAGTATATAACGTTTAAACCCAACTATAGGCTGTATGTTGTGAACCTACAGACTAATTAAACTCAGGGAAAGTTCCGGATGTATCTGTAACTGCTTGGCCTTAGCCTAGTCCCAAATTTCAAACGTAATCCACTCATATCTATATGAGACACTATCACGCCAGGAGATCAGTCCGGGAGAATGCAGAAATTCAGCCAACCCCTGTGTTAGGAACTGCAGGAGCAGAGGTAGGTGTCAGGGGAAGCCCCAAGATCCCAGTGTCCTTCGATATGTGCAGGGAGAGTTTACCTTTGGGGGTGGAATATGCAGGGCAGCTCAGTGAGGTAACTGCGTGTACCACAAAGTTTGTTTCTGGGTTAAGATGGTATGAAGTGGCATTCAAGCGGTCCGGATGAGCATCTGATTTTTTACCAGCAGGGACCCAAGTATTCTGATCTCGTATGGAAGTCGCCAGAGCCTGAGAGGATTTCTCCTCAAAGTGAATGGTCGTCTCCGAGGTTGTGGCAGTCTCGGCGGGTCCCTGAGGAGAGTTGTTTCCCGAGTCATGCTGTACCTCTCGTGCAGCAATAGTGAGGTCCTTGTAGATGTTAGATGAGACATGGGAATTCTCCTCCGGACCATATAGCTCCGCTTGTAAAGTGGCTATAAACACTTGGAAATGTTGCCTGAGGTCTCGGTAGTGCCGATCTAATGATATCAGCTCACTGTATTCCCACTCATCTGTGGCGTCCATCATGGCAGAGCTATGGTCACTAGAGTTCCCTAAGATTTATTTCGAGAGCCCCAGGAAGCTGCGTGGGAGTAACATGGGCTGGTATAGGTATGGAACATATAATGGGATACCGATATGTAGCAGGTAGCACTAACCGTGAATTCCACGTGTGCTGAAAAATGGCCGCTCCGCATATGCGTTGTGTAAGCTGCAGATGATAGAGAAACAGTCTAGTTTGTTGGTTCAGGTCCGCTCTTTCACCCCAATCTACCTTATGCAGTACTATAGGTCCTTAGTTATAAACTTGTAAAGTCTTGAAAGATTCTGAACAGTCTGGTTAGGAATAAAATATAATGTTTGAGCAGAGCTCTCTTCGTATGCGACCGTTCAGTAGCTTGGCTTGCTCCGCCCCCCCCTGATGCCATTTTTTGATATCATCAAGATTGATGTTAGATCTATGTCTTTAGCTATTTTTATCTAGAAGAACTTTGTGGCTTAAATCTTGGAATGCTGATATGACTTTTTAAGTCTAGATTGCTATCTATTTCTTTCCAAGGTAATAAGAGACCTAAGGGTAAATCTAAAGCTTCTAATCGTTTTCGTTCTTTTTGTCAAATAAGGAACAAAAACCTAATCCTTCCCTATGGAATCTGTTTCCAATTGGAAACCTTCATTAAATGGAATAAATCCAAGCCATTTAAGAAACCAAAAGCCAGACCCTAAGTCTGCATGAAGGTGTGACTCTCATTCCAGCTCAGCTGGTAGGGGGCAGATTAAGGTTTTTTTCAAGGATGTTTGGATAAATTCTGTCCAAAATCAATGGTTTCAGAGTATTGTCTCTCAGGGGTATCGACTAGGTTTCTGAGTAAGTCCTCCTGTGAGAAGATTTTTTTTCTCTCACGTATCCCAGCAAATCCCGTTAAAGCTCAGGCTTTCCTGGAGTGTGTTCACACCTGGAGTTTCAGGGGTAGTCATGCCAGTTCCTTTTCAGGGACAGGGTCTGGGGTTTTATTCAAATCTATTCATTGTCCCAAAGAAGGAAATTTCATTCAGACCAATTCTGGATCTGAAAATTTTGAATCATTATGTAAGAGTACCAACTTTCATATGGTGTCTAGAAGGACTATTCTGCCTTTTGTTCAGCAAGGACATTTTATGTCCACTATTGACTTGCAGGATTTATACCTTCATATTCTGTTTCATTCAGGTCATTATCAGTTCCTGAGATTCTCTTTTCTAGACAAGCATTACCAATTTGTTGCACTTACATTTGGACTACCGCAACCGCTCAAATAATCTTTTTAAAGGTTCTAGGTGCCCTGCTTTATGGAAACCAGAGAACAGGGTATTGCGGTGTTTCCTTATTTGGACGATATCTTGGTACTAGCTCAGTCTTTACGTTCTGTAGAATCTCACACAACTCTAATAGTGTTGTTTCTTCGAAAACATGGTTGGAGGATCAATTTACCAAAAAGTTTCTTGATTCCTCAGATAAGGGTCACCTTTTTTAGGTTTCCTGATAGATTGTGTCCATGACTCTGTCTCTAACAGACAAGAGACGTTTGAAATTTGTTGCAGCCTGTCGGCACTTTCAGTGTGTCATTTCCTTCAGTGGATATGTGCATGGAAATTTTAGGTCTCATGACAGCAGCATCGGACGCAATTCCCTTTGCTCGTTTTCGCATGAGACCTCTCTAGCTTTGTTTGCTGAATCCATGGTGCAGGGATTATACAAAGATATCACAATTAATATCCTTAAATCCCAATGTTCGACACACTCTGACGTGGTGGTTAAATCACCAGCGTTTAGAAGGGGCTTCTTTTGTTCGGCCAACCTGGGCTGTGATCACTACAGATGCAAGTCTTTCAGGTTGTGGAACTGTTTGGGGATCTCTGACAGCACAAGGGGTTTGGAAATCTCAAGAGGCGAGATTACCAATCAATATTTTAGAACTCAGTGCAATTCTCAGAGCTCTTCAGTTTTGGCCTGTGTTGAAGAGAGAACCGTTCATTTGTTTTCAGACAAACAATATCACAAACAGTGGTATATGTCAATCATCAGGGTGGGACTCACAGTCCCCAAGCTATGAAAGAAGTATCTCGGATACTTGTTTATGCGGAATCCAGCTCCTGTCTAATTTCTGCGGTGCATATCTCAGGTGTAGACAATTGGGAGGTGGATTATCTCAGCCGTCAGACTTTACATCTGGAGGTGTAGTCCCTCCATCCAGATGTGTTTTTTTCAGATTGTTCAGATATGGGGTCTTCCAGAGATAGATCTGATGGCCTCTCATCTAAACAAGAGACTTGCCAGATGCCTGTCCAGGGATTTTCAGGCGGAAGCAGTGGGTGCGCTGACACTTCCTTGGTGTTATCAACCTGCTTATATTTTCCCTCCTCTAGTTCTTCTTCCAAGAGTGATCTCCAAAATCATCATGGAACAATCGTTTGTATTGCTGGTGGCTCCAGCATGGCCTCACAGGTTTTGGTATGCAGATCTTGTTTGGATGTCCAGTTGCCAACCTTGGCCACTTCCGTTAAGGCCGGACCTACTGTTTCAAGGTCCGTTTTTTTCCATCAGGATCTCAAATCATTAAATTTGAAGGTATGGAAATTGATCGCTAAGTGCCAAGTCAGAGGTTTCTCTGACTCAGTGATTAATACTATGTTACAAGCTCATAAATCTGTCTCTAGAAAGATTTATTATCGAGTTTGGAAGACTTACATTTCATGGTTTTCTTCTCATAAATTCTCTTGGCATTCTTTTAGAATTCCTAGATTTTTACAGTTTCTACAGGATGGTTTGGTTAAGGTTTTGTCTGCAAGTTCCTTGAAGGGACAAATCTCTGCTCTTTCTCTTTTATTTCACAGAAAGATTGCTAAACTTCCTGATATTCACTGTTTTAAACAGGCTTTAGTTTGTATTAAGCCTGCCTTTAAATCAATCTCTCCTCCCTGGAGTCTTAATTTGGTTTTGAGGGCTTTACAGGCTTTTCCATTTGAGCCTATGCATTCTTTGGACATTTAAACTACTTTCTTGGAAAGTGTTGTTCCTTTTAGCCATCTCTTATGCTAGAAGAGTTTTTGAGCTATCTGTTCTTTCTTGTGAATCTCCTTTTCTGATTTTTCATCAGGATAAGGCGGTTTTGCGGACTTTATTTACATTTTTACCTAAGGTTGTGAATTCTAACATTAGTAGAGAAATTGTTGTCTCTTCTTTGTGTCCTAATCCTAAGAATTTCTTTTGGATGTGGATGAGAGCTTTGAAATATGTTGAAGCTACTAAAGATTTCAGGAAGACTTCTAGTCTATATGTTATATTTTCTTGTCCTAGGAAAGGTCAGAAGGCTTCTGCTATTTCCTTGAATTCTTGGTTAATGCTTTTGATTCTTCAAGCTTATTGGAGTCGGGTCAGGCCCCGCCTCTGAGAATTACAGCTCATTCTACTAGATCAGTCTCCACTTCGTGGGCTTTTAAGAATGAAGCTTCAGTTGATCAAATTTGCAAAGCGGCAACTTGTTCTTCTTTACATACATTTACTAAATTCTACCGTTTTGATGTATTTGCTTCTTCAGAAGCAGTTTTTGGTAGAAACGTTCTTCAGGCAGCTGGTTCAGTTTGATTCTTCTGCTGATGTTTTAAGTTTTTCTTGTCATTTTAAGAATAAACTTATATTTTGGGTTGTGGATTATTTTCTGCGGAAAATGGCTGCTGTTTATTTTTATCCCTAGTGACTCTTGCGTGGAGTTCCACATCTTGGGTATTGCTATCCCATACGTCACTAGCTCATGGACTCTTGCCAATTACATGAAAGAAAACATAATTTATGTAAGAATTTACCTGATAAATCCATTTCTTTCATATTGGCAAGAGTCCATGAGGCCCACCCTTTTTATGGTGGTTATGTTTTTTTTTTTTTTTATAAAGCACAATTATTTCCAAATTCCTTTGTTGATGCTTTTTACTCCTTTCTTTATCACCCCACTTCTTGGCCCTCTCTGCATCGGTGTTCTTAAAAAGGGTATTGCATTGATGCCTCAATATCGAGGCATCACTGCAATACCCTGGAAGCGGCTTGAAGCGATCACGATTGCTTCGAGAGCTTCAAACCCCAGAAGACATGCCAGGCACGTCCTTGGTCACGAAGGGTATTTTTTTGTAGGACATGCCTGGCACGGGGTTAAACTTTGAGTTTTTGTGCTTGTTAAGATTACACTTGTGAGTGCATTTTAATTTATTATTAAAGTTGTGCATATTTTATTACACAAAAAGTCCTCTGTGTTTGCGCTCCCCCATGCCTAGAGACCTATAAAGCAGTCTACTTTCCAAGTACCTGATTCTGGTTCTGACTTAATTACTAAATAATGGTGCAAAGCAGGTAGTGTTCCTTTTTTTTCTATCCACCAAGTTCTAGAATATGTTGCTATTGGAGCTATAGGAAACTGTTCCAAAAGTTAGTTTTCACTCTTGGAATAGTATGCTATATCTTAACCATGAAAATTTAAATGCTAGTTTGCTGCAGATGTTTTTCAATAGTCAATCCCCACCCACTATTTGCATTACTTGTAAGAGCATATACAGACTTACTTGCCACTGTCACCCTGTTAGCAAAATATGAATTATTTGCAGTTGCTTACCAGATCAGTCCTGCTGAGCACAATTATGATATGTAGCAATGTTAGGGCTAATACATATTATAGATCTTAAAGGGCCACTAAACCCAAAATCTTTCTTTCATGATTCAGATAGAGAATAGAAATTTAAACAACATTGCAATTTACTTCCATTATTTATTTTGCTTCATTGTGTAAATATCCTTAGTTGAAGAAAAAGCAATGCACATGGTGAGCCAATCACACGATGCTTCTATGTGCAGCAACCAATCAGAAGCTAGTGAGCATATCTAGATATGCTTTTCATCAAAGAATATCAAGAGAATAAAACAATTTAGATAATATAAGTAAATTAGAAAGATGTTTAAAATTGCATTCTCTTTCGAAATCATAAAAGAAAAAATGTGGGTGGCATGTCCCTTTAAAGGTTTCACTTCAGTAAGTTTTAAAAAATAAAAAGCTTTAACTTTTAACTCCTTCCAAGGTTACCATATTTTTAAAGGGATATGAAACTTTTATTTTATTTTGCAATTCAAACAGCATACAAATTAAATAATAATGATAATAATAATAAAAAATCCAATATACTTCTGTTAACCAGTTGGCTTTGTTCCCATGGTATTTTTTGGCAAAGAGATACCATGTAGT
Organism: Bombina bombina; assembly: GCF_027579735.1. NCBI lineage: Eukaryota > Metazoa > Chordata > Amphibia > Anura > Bombinatoridae > Bombina > Bombina bombina. The sequence continues at coordinate 275,836,313 of NC_069502.1, read as the reverse complement.
TGGAGCAGTACATGGCGGGAAATAGTACTACCATAGATATTCTTGCAAAACTGTTGCCATATAGTGCTCCACATAATTGCTTTTCAACAAAAGATAACAAGAGAGCAAAGGAAATTTGATAAAAGTAAATTAGAAAGTTGTTTAAAATTACATCCTTTAAGATGTTTTGACAGCTTTCTTTCAAATAGATATTTTCTCTTTCATTTTCTGTTTTAAAGGGACATGAAACCAAAACTATTTATTTCATAATTCAGGTAGTGTATACGTTTTTAAAAACTTTCCATTGTTCTATTATCAAATTTACTTTGTTTTTTTAAGTATCCTTTGTTGAAAAGCAGATGGGTAGGCTCAGGAACATCCAGATGTCTGGAGCACTATATGGCTGTAGTTTTTCAACAATTATTAACAATGTTACATATTGCAGAAATGCTGCTGCTGTCTGGTGTTCAAATATAGTTCTCCAGACACACAAACGCTACCTATATAGCTATGCTCTTCAACAAACAATACCATGTGAACAAAGTCAATTTGATAATAGAAGTAAATTGGAAACTTTTTTTTTTTAAATTGCATCATCAGTGTTAATCATGAAAGTAATAATTCTGGGTAATTTTTTGGCCTTTATTTAAAAAGGATTAAATTAAGTTATTGGGAGACTAAATATTGAAAAATATTTTGCTATATTTATGCACGCTTTCATATTTCAGGGGTTTAAAGAATACATATTTTTGGCTACACTGTACTGTTTTACAGGTGTATAAACAAAGGGGTGATCAGCAATTTATTTTTAATATTTAGCTTTATTAATAGGAAAATTATAAATGTGAATGTTTATGAATAAAGGAGGTGAGCAAGTAGATGTAGTACACTGTGGCATCACAACTGATGGTGGCATTTTTGTTTGCGCACACACAAAACATATACTGCCAACAAGGGATTTTGGGGTCCTAAAATCTTGTTGCCCTATAGAAATCACATGAAACATGATACTGATAGTTGCATATTAAAGTTGAATCACTCTTTCTGAACCGATTTTAAAGCTGTTGAAGCTTAAAGGAACATGAAACCCAAAACATTTCTTTCAAATTGAGCATACACTTTTAAAGGTTTATCTAGGTAAGCTCAGGAGCTGCTGATTGGTGGCTACATATATATGTATGTGTATATATACAGGGAGTGCAGAATTATTAGGCAAATGAGTATTTTGACCACATCATCCTCTTTATGCATGTTGTCTTACTCCAAGCTGTATAGGCTCGAAAGCCTACTACCAATTAAGCATATTAGGTGATGTGCATCTCTGTAATGAGAAGGGGTGTGGTCTAATG